>NC_056733.1:232599331-232881831 GCF_019279795.1 Protopterus annectens | reverse complement strand
GTTTTTTGTTTAAATAATTTAACTGTTGTAGGCTACACATTAAAGTGCGATAGCCTTTTTTGATCGTTTATAGCCATTTAAAGCTGTTTTTGATCGTTTATAGTCACTTTTTTTGCATTATCTTTAAAAAAAAAATTCCTTGTTTCCCACCTTTCTAAGCTAGTATAGTCCAGTTTTCAGGCTAGTGCTGAATTCAGGGCTGTGATACTAGTTTCTGAGTTGCCCATACCTTACTTGGATAGAAGGAAGTTTCTCTGTTCACCTGTGAGAGAGGGGAGCTTTGAGCAACCCATCTGTCCCTGGAGGAGTGTTTCCAGCCCAGAAGTTAGTAGTTTATTGGCCATTTTGGGCTAATGTCTATCTCTTTCATTTCCCTACTATAAAAACCATGTTTGTACGGTTTTGTGCACCGGGCAGTGCCGGTTAGCTACAGTTAAATTATTCCCGGCTCCACATAGTCTCCTGTTCAGTTTTTCCCTTGAAACTAGTCTAACTCTCAACCTAAGCACTCAAAAAGCATCTTGCAGCCCAGCACTTGCTCAGACCTAAGAGCAAGCACTAATATACCCTGACACTGATTTGCCAGCAGGGCAAGGCTCTTTATTCACCCCTCACCAACCAAGTGGCTAAGCAGCTCACCCTACTATTCAGGCATGACCAAAGGGCATCTTAAGGTGCACTCTCCAGTCCAGCTGGTGAATCTGGGTATCCTGAAGCAATGGTACAACTGCCGCATGTACACAGACAACCCTCTCCTCCTACCACAAAACACTAACATATGCGAGAGATGCAATTTTACAGCCAAACTGGAAGCTAAGCTGTCTCCACCCAAGACTGGAACAGACAGTCAAGAGGAGAAGGTTAACACTTGCACCACAACTCCAGCCGCACACAGACCTACTAAAACAGCACTGGCAAAAAATACACATAAATACACAAAATCGTACTTGAAGGCTCTAAATAAAAACCTGCAAAAGCATCAGAGACCTCCAAAGCAGAAACCCAAATAACCTGCACTTCCCGTCACAAACCAGACAACACATAAAACACAAAATCAGTGTGCCGCACAATCACAGCCCTTAAGGCGAAGTAACATACCTAACACATAGGTGACTCTATAGTCAGGCACACTGATGTCCCACTCACTAGGCTGGAAAAGCAGAAGGTTACTGTTAGTTACCTGTTGGGAGCCAGAATCCGCCACATAACACAAGCACTCGGGTCACTCCAGAACAAGTACAAATATGACTCTATCATTGTTCATGTTAGTGTGAATGACCTGAGACATACCTCCTTGGACTACATGAAAAGAGACCTGGAAGAGCTCTCTGATCATGTAACCCAGGCAGGTATGACCCTGACCCTGAGTAGCATCCTGCCGTCACCAAGAATGATACCTCAGTATAAAGAAAAAATGATCGATTTCAACAACTGGGTAAGCTTCTGGTGTCATTCAAAGGGGATCCAGTGTCTGTCAGCCTGGGACAACATGCTCAACATGCCGCGTTGCTTCGCAAGAGGCGGCTTGCACCTGTCACCCCTAGGCTTTTGAATACTGGCCAAGGCTCTTGCTGCCCCCATAGTGCCTTTTTTAGGCAAGGCTCAAAAGTCAAACCCACCACGGTAAACAGCACAATTGACAAAAACTGAGGGTTAACGCCAGGAGTTTAAATCTGAAAATGCACGCGCTTGAAGCACTCCTCAGTATGGAGAACGTTGACATCTGTGCAGTAACTGAAATCTGGTTCAAGGCTCCAGAGAGCACCCCAGCACTACCGGGCTACAACTCATATCACACATTTCGGCCAAAGAACACGGACTGAAACACAAAAGGAGGGGTGTATTCATATTCATCAAGGATACCTACACCTCCAGGTTAGTGGCACAGCACGATACCTCTGTGATCATCCATGTGCAGCTAACATTGGGCAAATCTGCAATACAAATTGTGGCCTGCTACAGATCACCCTCCATGACCCAGGACCACCACTCCACCTTTCTGGAGACACTGGAAAACATGAAGGTCCTACCAAACACCCTGATATTCGGTGATTTCAATTACCCTACCATTCACTGGGAAAACTACTCAAGTACAAATTCCCAGGCCCAGTGCTTCCTGGAATTCATCAACTCAGATGCCCTGGATCAGCTGGTAAACTCCCCTACCAGAGGTGAAAACATATTGGACCTGGTCATCACCAATATGGGCGACATGTGTTCCACACCGGAGGTCAACCTGTCACTGGTTAGATCAGACCATAAACTAATCACTCTGGATGTCCGCACCCCACCACCACCCCAACTAAGGAAACCACAGTAAAAAACTTTTCTAAAGCAAACTTCACCTTCCTTAAGACAGAGGTGGTAAGTTTCACAGCCCCCATGCTAAAGGATAACGCTGCCCAAGATGCAGAAACCTTTACAAATGCACTCTATAAGCACCTACAAGGATGCATGGATTGTGCCATCCCTAGCAAAACCAAGACTCACTCCTCTAAGAGAAGGAAACCTGTTTGGTGGACCCCTACAATAAACAGGCTATACAATAGGAGGAGGAAACTAGTTCATAAAAAAGCAAATCCCAAGAAGGAAAGACATCCCTGATCAGTATCCATAGGAAACTGAGGTCCCTCATGAAATCATCCAAGGCTAACTTCAAAAGAAAAGTAGCCAAGGATTCAAAAGATAACCACAAAGCCTTCTTTAGCTATGTTAAGAATCTAAGTAGCAACACGCGGATATGCACTGAACTAGTGCAAAATAGCACAAAATATACTGAACCTACTGATATTGCCAACATCCTGGCAGATAGATTCAGTGCAAACGTTACCCCCCTCTCACAACAATACCGGAAAAATGTAGTGTCCCAAAAAATCACAGATGCACAGGTGAAAACAGCCCTTTCAAAAGCCAAAAACACAGCGTGAATGGGACCAGATGGTGTCCCAGGCTGCATCTTGCACGAACTACAGAATGAACTAACCCCCCACCTAAACACGCTGTTCAACCTCAGCCTCTCCACAGGCTACATGTCCATAGAATGGCGCACAGCAACAGTTATTCCTCTCCACAAAGGAGGGGCCACAACTGACCCTGATAACTATCGCCCCATAAACCTGACTAGCCTGGTCTGCAAGGCTATGGAGTGCATCATCATGGAACTCATTAACAAAGACATTGGGAACCTCCAAACACTTGACCCGACCCAGTTCGGCTTTGTTAAGGGCAGATCATGCCTACTAAACCTGGTTGACTTCTTCGAGACAGTCACCAAGGCCATAGACGAGGGAAAGCTGGTTCACACAGCTTACCTTGACCTCGCCAAGTCTTTTTGACACCATTCCCTACTCGGGTATTACAGAAAAACTCACCAGCCTGAACATAAACCCCTATGTCACGAGATGGGTTGCCAACTGCCTTACAGACAGAACTCACATGGTAAGAATAGCGGGCTCCAGGTCCGACTCTAAACCAGTCACAAGTGGTGTCTGCCAAGGCTCGGGCCTGGGACCCCTACTGTTCGGCATATACTTCTCAGACGTACAGGCAAACAGGAGGACTGTGGCTAACCAAGTTCACTGATGACTGCAAACTGGGAGCCATAATTGACTCTCCGGCTGACACGGACATCCTCCAAAAGGGCTTTACTGAGACGGACACCTGGTGTCAAAGTCATGGCCTCAAGCTAAATGCCAAAAAATGCATAGTCATCCCATTTGGGAAAAACAAAACACCCACGAATTACAACATAGGTGGTAGCCCCCTTAATACAGAAGAGGTAATAAGAGATCTGGGGACCCAGGTAGATAGTAATCTCTCATTTGATAATCATATTGCCAAAGTAGTTAGGAAATCCTTCTATGTGGCCTATCTAATTACTAAAGGTTTTGCATCTAGAAATAAAGAGGTTATAGTGCCCCTCTACTCGTCACTCATTAGACCCGTCATAGAGTACAATGCCCCATTTGGGATGTACCTCACAAGACACTTCCAACAACTGGAAAGACCACAAAAGTACATCACCAAGAGGATTACTGGTCTCAAACATATGTCCTATGCAGCCCGACTGAAAAAACTCTGGCTGTACTCAGTGGCATATCGCTTACTCAGAGGTGATCTCTGTCTGACTTGCAAAGTTATGTCCAACTCAGTTGATGGACATGCTCCACCTAAAGAAATCCAAGTCACTGCGAGCCACGCGCTCTAGTGAGCTAAACCTCGCCACAACAATAAATAGAACATGCTGGAGGGATAGATTCCTGTCCTAGAGACTCCCCATGCTTTGGAACAAAATTTCAAATTACATCAGGCAGAGCCCCTCACTAACACTCTTCAAGAGAAACCTTGACGAGTGGATGGGTAACAGAAAATACACTCCTGGGATCACTTCATTGGCTCTGCTTGACAGAGGATCAGTTAATTAATTAATGGGGCAGCGAAAGCCGACACACTCTGGCTAGGCTTATAAATGCCCTCGGGCAGATAGCCTAGGACCTACCTATGAACCTAAATTACTGGATGCTCCCTTAAACCAAGACCGCCTTTTCGGCAACAGAGCAGAAGAAGTCCTCAAAAGGATGGAAGAAAAAGCTAAATCTATGCAAACTGTTAAAGATTTCCTACAAGTACAGCCTCCCAGATTCAGTAGGCATTGGCCTTCAAAGAACTGGTCCTTTCCAGTCCCTTCCAGGCCTTCTCAGTCCAAACCCAGGAACAGAAGACCACCTAGGCTACAGTCTCAGACTATGCACAGATCTAAGCAGTGGGAGGCTTCCACTTCCAAAGCAGAGAGTAGTAAGCCGCCCCTACGGAAAAATGGCACAATGACTTAATCTTAAACCTCCCAAGCCTTGCTCTACTACCTGCTCCCTTAGGAGGAAAGCTCGCCCTGCATGCAAAACACTGGGAACTCATTACCCAGGACAAATGGGTTTTGAACATAGTTTCCCAAGGATACAAATTCCACTTCCGCACACTACCAACCCCAAATGGTTGGCCAGACCTACCCCCAAATCAATGGGCAGAGGCCCAGCAGCAGGTTCTCTCTCTTCTTAGTATCAGGGCTATTCAACCTGTCCCAGCATAACAAAGGGGACAAGGTTTTTATTCAAGACTTTTTCTGATACCCAGAAAAGACAACTCCTGGTGTCCTGTCCTGGACCTCTCTATTCTCAACACCTTTCTGGTGGTCCCAAAATTCAAAATGCTAACTCTTCAACAGCTTCTTCCTATGCTAGCCAAGGATGACTGGCTGGCAACCCTAGACTTAAAGGAAGCTTACCTGCACATCCCAATAAGAGGATCCTGCAGACAATACCTATGTTTCAGGGCGGGCTCCATGCACTTTCAGTTCTCTGCACTTCCCTTTGGTGTATCTACTGCACCCAGGGTGTTCACAAAGTGTCTAGCTCCAGCCATTGCATTTTGCAGGCAGATAAATATTCAGATATACCCATACTTGGGCGATTGTCTGATTTAGGCAGAAAGCCAGGACTTGCTATTACAACACGTGGCATTCGTAAAGAAACTTCTAACCTCACTGGGGTACATCATCAATGAAAAGAAATCTCACCTAGTACCCTGCCAACAGATTGTATTCCTGGGAGCAAGCTTGAACACAACTTCCCAGATGGCATTCCTTACTCCGGAGAAACAAGGTTATTTGACAACCTACTTGAAACTATTGGCCACAAAACCCCAGCTTTCTGAAAGGAAAATACTGCAAGATCTGGGGTTCATGGCATCTTGCATTCTACTAATTCCATATGCAAGACTGCATATGAGGAAACTCCAATGGTATCTAAAAAGCCTATGGTGTCAACATTCTGAGAACCTGGAAACAATGATTTCTATCATTCCTTGTATAAAGACAGAGTTTTTCTGCTGGGCAGAGGCCTGCTGCCACAACAAGGGACTCACTTTCATTCTACCCCCTGCCTCCCAAACCCTAACAACAGACGCATCAGACTATGCATGGGGGGCTCACATGGCAGGGCAATGCATTCAGAGCAAATTGAACCCGAGACAGATGCACGTGCATATAAATCAAAAAGAAATGTTAGCTGTACAGAATGCTCCGACAGCCTTCAAAGACCGTATTCTTCCAGGACAACTATTGGTAAAGACAGGCAACACCACAGTTATGTGGTACATAAACAAGCAGGGGAGAACCCACTCGTACCCTCTCTGCAGACTAGCCATGGCTCTGTGGGACACAGCCTTGAGCTACCAAGTACACCTACAAGCACAATTCCTGCCAGGTAAACTAAATTCACTGGCATATCATTTAAGCAGAAATCTCATGGACCCACATGAATGGAAACTAGAACCCAAAATATGCAACCTCTTGAACAAATGGGAGACTCCAGAGATAGACCTGTTTGCCTCCCCTCAGAACTACCAATTGAACAAATTCTGCACAAAAACTCCCCACAGTCAAGCTTGGAAAGTGGATGCCCTATCCTTTACCTGGGAAAGCCTCTTAGTTTATGTCTTTCCCCCTCTGCCTGTCCTCTTGAAGGTTCTACTAAAGCTCAAAGAGGGCAAGCCAAGGACAATACTGATTGCATCAGACTGGCCACGCCAGCACTGGTAACCCCTTTTGCGCAGTATGACACTGCTACAACCATGGCACCTGCCTCAGACCCCTTCCCTGCTGTCCCAACAGGCGGGCCAGATTCTGCACCTTCAGCCTCAAACCCTGAACTTTGCAGCCTGGCTAATTCCTTGAGCTCTCCTCTAGTATCCCTCAATAAGCAGGTACTGGATGTTATTCTGAAGGCAAGGATGCCTAGTAATAGAAACTCCTTTGTTGAAAAGTGGAAAAGATACTGTTCCTGGAGCCAGGCTCATGGGGTGGGCACAATGGTGTCCAGCTTACCTCATATTCTACAGTACTTAACAGAAATGCTTTACAAGGGCCTATCCTTCTCGTCAATTAAAATTCATGCCTCTGCCATTTCAGCACATTATAATACTGAACCACCCCTCTTCCTCACCCCTTGCTAAAGCAATTCCTTAGAGGGGCCAAAAATTTAAGACCCCCCAGTAGAGCTCCCACTCCAGCCTTGGACCTTAACTTTGTATTGGAAAAGCTCACTCCCCCCCACCCCCCTTAGAGCCAGCTGCTACAGCAGAGTTGAAATTCCTGTCTTGGAAAACAGCCTTCCTTCTAGCAATCACCTCAGCAAGAAGAGTGTCTGAATAACAGGCCCTCATGGCAGTGGGGACCCTTCATTATCTTTAAAATTTAAGACCCCCCCCCCAGGAGAGCTCCCACTCCAGCCTGGGACCTTAACTTTGTATTGGAAAAGCTCCCCCCCCCCTTTGAACTAGCTACTACAGCAGAGTTGAAATTCCTTTCTTGGAAAACAGCCTTCCTTCTAGCCATCACTTCAGCAAGAAGAGTGTCTGAATTACAGGCCCTCATGGCAGTGGAACCCTTCATTATCTTCCATGCGGACAGGGTTTCCCTCCGGACTAATCCTTCCTTTATGCCTAAGGTGGTGTCTACTGTGGCCCTAAATTAGTCCATTCATTTGCCTACTTTTTTCCCTAATCCACAAAACAAAGGGGAACGGATACTGCACTCTCTGGACGTGCACAGACAACTTAGATTCTATTTGGACAGGACTAAGCCTATCAGAAAATCTGACAGCTGCTAGTTAGCTTTGCTGCAGGGCAAAGGGGAAGGCCATGTCAAAGCAAGCCATTTCCAAATAGATAGCCCATTGCATTAATTTCTGCAGCAAGCACCGTGGAAAATCTACCGCACAGGGGATAAGATCACATTCCATCAGGGCTGCATCTACCTCTGCGGCATTTCTCAGAGGAGTCCCTACCAGGGACATCCTAGAAGCTGCTACCTGTAGCTCTGTACATACCTTCACCAAGCATTACCACTTGCTTATCTTTTCTAAATCCATAGCTGGATTTGCCACTGCAGTCTTGTGGGGATTAATAGCTGGCCGTAATGCTCTTTAACTTCCTCCTCCCTAGCTTTGGGAATCTACCCAAATGGGATGACTGCAACAGTGAAACATGAAGAACATAGTACAGTTGTGCACACTTACCATAAATGTAGATGTTCGAGTGTATTCACTGTTGCAGTCCTGGTTACCATCCCTCCAGCTCTCTGACTTCTCTTGGCTCTACCTCTCCTCCTTGTTGGTATATTTATTTTTTCTTGTGTATTTGTTTTTTGATGGGGGGGGGGTTACCATACCATTTAATTGCTTCCTATTGTGGGGGCACCTGACATCTGGGGCAAGAAAAACTGATATAATGGCGTTGGCTGCATGTTTTATACCCCTGATGACCTGACATCAAGGAAGAAGCGACAGCATCTGACGCAGACATTCAAAGACTCTGGTATTCAGGATGGCTGATGGCTACCTGTAGGCAGATAACCCAAATGTGATGACTGCAACAGTGAATACACTCGAACATTACATTTATGGTAAGTGTTCACAACTGTACTTTCTATATTGGTTTTGCTTCTGTGTGGCAGTTGTACCTTAAAAATTGCTTTCTGCATCTGTTCCTCTGAAAAAAATAGCTCTTCCCCATGGACTTCCTTGGGGACTTGTATCAGGGTCATCATTGTTTATCATCTACATGCGATTTGTCAGAAATATTGTTAAAAATGAATGTAGCCAAGACAGCCAGCCTTAATAAAATAGTGAAATTAATTGTATACAAATTCAGATGAAGCTAATTGAGCTACCTTTCCATACAAAAAAGTACCTTCTTCTCATTGCTTTCACATTTGTTTACAGTGGTGAAGATCTTTCCTTCTTATCATGTCATGTTAAACATTAATAAGTCCAGATTGTAGTCTTGTCTGACTAATATGAAATTGTTTCTTACCAGCATGAATACATATCACTTCTACTGCGTTAGAAAGTAATAGTTTTCCTCTTATAATTGTACATATATACTTCTGTCTTATTAGTGTTAGCATACTGCCTGAGTCATTGTACTTAACATGGCAATTACATGGTAACAGAATGCAGCTTCTAACATTCTTGAGGGTATTTTGTCACGTTCTAGTGGCATAAAATCACTAACATGCTTTCCAGAAGGTACGGTTTTCCCGTGTATAACAGTGTTACTTGTATGAAATCTAGCAATGTGATTAATTTTTCTACATTTAAAATGGACCATATTTACAATTAGTGCTTTTTGTCAGTTACCAACATTTGACACAGGTTTTACTACACATCTAGGATACTCAGATGTAAGTATATAGTTTCCTGGCATAAATCTCTCTACTTGCACATCAAAACCTTTAAGTCTTTGGTCAGTTTGCTTCCCATTTTCTAAAAACAGCAGGTAGAGACATTTTGAATTTGCCATTTGCTACAGTTTCTGTCATTTTTTTATTATCTTGACTCTGTGGATTGTAAATATAAATTAATATCAGTTGCAGTTGAGATTTTGATAATATGTGTATGTATATGTGTGTGTGTGTGTGTGTGTGTGTGTGTGTGTATGTATATGTGTGTGTATATATATATATATATATATATATATATATATATATATATATATATATATATTTCTGAACTGGAAAGACAGTGGTCAACCACAAAGCATCATATAACAAGCTGTCGAATTCATAACACAGTTCATTGAAAACCAGAGTAATAGACATTTTCTCCAACTCTAAACCTAACGTCAGCAAGAGAACAGCTTTTTGAAATTAACACAAAAGTAATACTGCCAAAGGACAAGCTATATGTATGCATCAAATAAATTGTAAGCTGGAAATTTAAAGGGAATCATACTGTGTAAGTACATCAGGCACAAATGTAATGCAGAAGATGAAATCAAGTGTAACCCCCCTCCATAGTATATTAGCAAATGTACTGCAAAACAGTCATTCCTTAAGCAGAATCACACTAGGAATTCAATATGCAGTAACAAAAGTGAGCTATTTATACTTCACAGCTGTACAGCAGCAGAAACACTGTGTAAAAAATCTTCAAGATAATACAAGGGAATATAGTTTATACAATATATGTAACAATGTATACACATATACTGCTTTGTCTTTAACTGTTATGTACACTGCATTTCTCTGTCTTGCAATTACTGTATCACACTGTTCTCACTATTAACTCATACGGCTAGTTTTTCTCTCTGTGCCATTGTTTGTTAAATTTGTTAATTTATTAATTATTTGCTATTTATTGTTGCATAACTAATTTCTTTACTGATTTGCCTTGTACATTGTTGATTAATGCGTGTTCAGTGTAATTGTTTAATACTATCTATTTGTATGTATGGAGCGTTTCTCCCTGGGCCTCCTCTGAAAATGGGCCTCATTCCCAGTCGGACATTACCCGGTAAACAAATGAAATAAATAAATTTCAGTCCAACACAGCTTGCGTAGCACTCTCTGTCTTAATACAGACTCCTTTTATGGCTAACAGGTATTCTAGTTTGAGTGCAAAGGTCTTCAACCTTGTTCTGCTTCTTCATGACACACATAGCTCACATCAAAGATCTAAAATCCTCTAACCTTATAAATATCTGAACCACCTATGCCAGCCTTTGAGGTAGGGGAAGCTCGTTTGCAATTGCAGCTCTCCAAATGGATGGAGAAAAAAGTGGAGGAAATGTGATTGTATATGTCCCTCAATCCTCAACTTTCTATATCTGCTAAAAACATAGAACTTTTCCAAGTACTGAAGTAAAGGTAAAGCCTCTAATGGAAATTTGACACTTTGTGTTTTTGCAGCTTCAAAAAAAAGAATTGTTTCACAAGTTCCTTGCACAGACTTGAAAGACACAGGCACACATCATAAAGAGATAATCCAATATTCTGTATTTTCCTCCAGATAGTCTGTAAAAAATGAGACCTCTTTTTACATCCTCTCTGGAAGTAATTTTGAGACATCTTTTCATATCCTCTCTGGAAATCATTTATCTTGTAATATGAAGAGCTGTCAGTTTGAAGCACAGATAGTAAAACGGACTGTGCGAGTGCACTGTACACATGCACCAAACACAGAGCACATTGAATTGTATGCACAAAAGGGTTTTGTTGTCATTAAAATGTAAGCACAAAGCAGCCTTATACCTACCAGTTCAGTCAGTAAATGCATTAATGGTGTAAAGTTGCCTGCATCCAGAGCACTCAAGTAAGCCCTGTCCATTAGTCAGATAGTTCACGAACATCAATCCACAGTAGTAAAAAACAAACTGGTACAATTTGTGATGCTGTCCATTACAATTTTTGCAATAAGCTCATCACTCTTTGGCTGATAAAATGACATATCCACAACTTGCAGTCATCAAATATGGGGAACTGACCCTATATGCAGCTTTTGTCTGTAATGGTTTGTTACCTGCACCACTGATCCTCTGTCAAATAAAAAAAAGTTTATAATGTTTCAAAAAATCTTTTTTTTTTTTTTTTTTTTGCTTAGTGTTCAAGATGTTGTGTTTCTGTATTTTTTTTAAAGCACTTTGTGGTCAAACGTTTGATAATAGTCTGACCGTGTGTGTGTGTGTGTGTGTGTGTGTGTGTGTGTGTGTGTGTGCGTAATATATATATATATATATATATATATATATATATATATATATGTGTTGTTGTATCTTTCGGCTTTTCCCGGTTAGGGTCGCCACAGCGGAACTCCGGTCCACTAATGATTGGCAGTAGATTTTTACGTACCGAGTTGCCAGCCCTGACGTGTATAACACAGATATATATATGTACATATATATATATATATATATATATATATATATATATATATAAATAAATAATATATATATACACATATATGTGTGTGTGTGTGTTTATATATATATATATATATATATATATATATATATATATATATATATATAATGTACACTCACTCACTCACTCACTCACTCACTCACTCACACTCACTCACTCACTCACTCACACTCACTCACTCACTCACTCACTCACACTCACTCACTCACTCACTCACTCACTCACTCACTCACTCACACACACACTCGCACGCACAAAGTGCATATATCTATGAAATTCCGACAGTTTGTTGAAACTTTAATCCAGCGAATAGAACTGGTCAAGCACAAATTAACAATTAGCAGACGGTCAGAAAACGAAAAATAATAGAACAACTCTTCCCCGTTCATCCTCCACATCCCCCGCTAATTATATATACCATCTACTAGATCGCACTACAGTGGGGAAAGGGCAAATGTCTCAAACCCCACTGTATACAGAAGTTGCCAGTTCAAACAACTGTTCTGGCAGCTTTCCAGGTTCGGCAAGGTGTCATTTGGCTACTTTTAGGCAGCCTATATAAATAAAAATGTATGTAAGTTTTTATATGAGTGTACTTAAATAGTCTAACCATCCAAATGTCAACACAAAAAAAAAATTGAAAAATATGTTGGCATGTCACTTTACATTAATTCAGGCCATGCAGCAATAAAACAGTATTTTTTTGCAGGGTGCAAGTACTTGTGTCCTCATTTGAGGAACCTCACCCTCATACCCATTGCTAATTATTTAGTTTTAACTTCAAGATCTCACAATACCGGGGAAAGGGCATATCACCCAACTGTGGTATTGTTGCCATTTTACCAGTGTGTGTTGACCTGACAGATATCGATTTTTAAAGACAGTCGACTTAATTAATATCACACACACACAAATACTGAGACTCATGCTCCCTAATGGGTGATAATATGATGTGGGATGAGTTACCTTAATCATATTGTTACATTGGTCATACATAGTTCCTGCTCTTGTCTGCCCTTCTTCTGGTGCTGCTGTTGTTGCATTGAAAACATAACTAGCTGATATCCTTAATGATCTTCCAAAAATGGGATACTGTTAAATTCATATAAAGACTTGTGTTTTAACTGTTCATTTTTTAACTCACAGTTCAGTAAATTCACGAAAGGCAGTCCACCTTGGAAGTGGTATCTTGTCCTGTATGAATAAGATGAATAACCTTGAGTCAAAGTTTGACTATGAACTTTTTTAAGATCAAGTGTTAGGTGTAGTTGGCTTCTGTTTTCCCCATTTAATGAACATCTTCAGGATTAAACACGTACTTCCTGAAAAAAAAAAAAAACCTTGGCACTACTGTTTATGGTCTTGTTTCATCATGACTGGACTGCTGTAATTCCTTATGCCTGGGTCACTCATCTTGCAGGTGAACTGCATAGATTTCATTACAGTTACACGAGTTTGTTAGCTAAAACTCTGTTTTTTTGTCATATTTCACATATTTTTCAGTTTCTACATCAGTATCCATTCAGATTTTTGTAACATTTTTCAAAGTTTTGGCTTTTAACTTATAAGATGTTACATGCCCTAGATCTAAGAAATTTAGTTAAGCTTAATTGAGTTCTTCCTTCTGATACTTCTTGATTGTTTTGTTTCCCTGTAAAGCATCCTGCATGCATGGTCATGGTACTGGCCCAACTAAATCTGACTTCCATCCCCATTTAAAAGTGTATTTGCTTAGTCCGCCTTTTTTAGATTCAGAAGTTCTTGCTTATTTTATTTTGTTTTGTATTATCCTTAATATTTGATTCTTATTTTATACTTTATGTATTCTTTTAGTTTAGCTGTTACATGTTTTAGCTTTTTTTGTTCCTTGAGAGTTTGGGAATGTGCCCTATTAGTAAATGTAGAATGAGTGATATTGAGTATAATTGCTTTCAGCCTTCCTGACATTAACCACAGTGTGACTTTATTGCATCCTGTCACAAGTTAGTGTTGTTTTTTTCAACTCTTTTGCTCCTTCCTTTGTGTCATTTTCACTTATCCTACCACTGTGGTTTGATATGTAACCCACCCATCACCTGACCTACCACGAACCATAGTGTGATGCTTTCCATTTCTTCCAGCAGACGTATCTTCTTTCACCTGTCCTACAGCTGTAGTGATTCTTACTCATCCTACCATCATCTGTAGTGTCATATTCAGCCATAGCATGGTGATATTCATTCATTTTCTCACCAACCATAATGTCACATTCATCAATCCTACCATCAGGTATAACATAGTATTCATGCTTTCTGCTGTCAGCCATAGAATGATATTCACCCGTCATACCACCAGCCATAGGGGCATTATTTATTTGTCTAACAGTCAGTGTATTCACCTGTCTTTTCACAAAATGGGGATTAATTAACAACCACAGACTGGAAATGTGATTTAACCTTTGCAAGGTTGCTCTTCCAGCTGAATTATCTGGGACTTCTGTGTATTACATGACATGCAGACTTCAGATGACTACAGTTAGACTGTAAGTTAAAGCCTATAAATATGCATCTTTTGTTGTATTTATTTTTCATTTCTTTGCTGGGGTAGAATGAATCTGAAAATGGCCATTTTCAGATTCAGTCTGGAAGCCAAAATAAAAAAAAAAATGGCAGTTGCAAAGATTCCATCCCCTTACAATGATACAAGTGGTTCCATCCATTACAGTGATAATGGTCATATTTCAGAGTATTGTCGGTGCATGCCTCAGACTAACAATATCCAATTCTATGAGAACAGAGAGTTGCTGACCTTAGATAAGATAAGAAGGGGAAGATATGAGTGATGGGAAGCAGTAACAGAATTCAAAACTGGAATACAGGGGTAGGAATTCCAGTAGCGTTTTAGGTGATGGCATCACTTCTAGGGCATTGACAGACAACCTCTTCGTACAGAAACGTTTGCAGTTTTGCTTGGAGTATGGGGAAGGAAGGGATTGTTTTTTTTTTTTTTTTCAATTTTGCCGGTAAGGATTTCTGTATGCTGGGGGGGAAGGGAATGGACAGGGTAGAGAAACTGTGTTTGTGAGCAAATTTTTGGGGGGAGAGGCTAAGTATAGGGTAGAAGAAGTTGATTGGGATCTGAGGTTCTAACTGAGTATTTATTTTGTGTCTCTGACAGCAAGAAATGGGAAAGTGTCAAGATTCAGTAATTTGTATGTTAGAGATGCTATTAATGGTGTATTGTATACCTGTGTGAAGTAACTCTTACTGGTGTTTAACCTGAATGTAAAATCAGAGTTTTAAATAAGATGATGTTTCAGTTCTGCTGTAGAGATTGATTTGTTGAAAAGCTTTTGAATTTGTAGAGTTTAAGGACTTCAGTCTCAAGAAGACTGCTGCTGACTTCAAGGTAAGAACAGTTTGTAAAATTCAGCCTGCACTTTGACTGCAAGTATCTGGAAAAGTGTGGAAGCTTGTTTAAATGACTAAAACCACATGTGGGATTCTTTCTTGGATATAAGGTATCGTGCTGTGAGAAACTGTGTACCTGCTGTCTAGGACTATGTTAAGTAAGATGCTTGCTAATTTTTTTTTTCAGTTGTGTGTTGAAGTGAAGAATTTTTTTTATTTTTCTGTTTTTTCAAGGGAATTTTTTGCTCAAGATGAATAAAAATAAGTAATAGCATGAGCATAACAGCAGTAACTTTGTCACAGATGTGGAGATGCTGGGACTTTGTCACAGATAGTGGAGATGCTGGGAAGTTCTGCTGTTTTTGATTCATTGAGCTGTGATGCTAATGTTGTTGAGCAACATGGAAAAGGCTATAGACGTATTTAATTCAGTGCACTGTTGTACAGCAAGAAGCTAACCAAACTTTGCCGATCTTGCTAAGCCATCATGAGGAATATTTCAGTACCATTGCAGTATTTCAGCAGAAAGAATATAAATAAGCTCTAAAGAGCCAGTGAACAAGAAAGAGCCATCCAGGCCCTGTAAGGATAAATAAGTGCTGTAACTGAATTCCAAGGATACAACCAGGAAGGGCCCCAGTCTGGGACTCTGGTGACAAAATCAAAGCACTGCCACCAAAAGGTAAGCTCCACTGATGATGATGAGACTATTTGCTGGCCTTCCAGTGGACTACTGAGAGAGAGAAAGATGGCTGAACCCTGGTTGGGCTAGATTGATAGTGTTGTTTTTGAGAAGAGGAGTTCAGAAGGACTACTTTGTCACTGAATTACACAGTTTCCTGATCAGTCTGCAGTTGAAAGAAGAATTGCGTGCTTGTTCAGGGTGTCATTCCTGCAGTCCCTGCACAAAGTTTCATGCATAGACCTACACTTCTAGCAAGCCGAAATAATTCCAAAAGCTTGATTTGACCCACCTGGCTCAGAACTGTTTAAAACTCAAAGAGAACCCAGCTTCCCATATTCTAGGACTCCTCTGTGTTTCTCAAAAAATGATCAACACAGAGGAGTCCTAGAATATGGGAAGCTGGGTTCCCTTCTACCCTTGGATAAAATAGTCACCCTTCCTCTGTAGAACAGTTGCTCTAACTTGTTAAATGCTAGCATTCAAATGAAGTATCAAAGACTGCAGGAGATCATTCAGTGAGCTTCTAAAGGAAAAGTAGAACTTCTAAAGGAACAGTAGAACTGATGACTTTTTCAAAGGAGAGTAAAAGAAAGACTTGCCTTTTCAAGGCCACAAAAACACTGCCAGGCAATACACAATTAGGGAGGAACTAAAAATAAATGGTACAATCTAAAGTGTTTTGAATGTTGACCCATAGTTAAAAATATTCTACTAAATTATGGGCCTGGGCAGTGTAGCACATATACCCATAGAGAGAGATGCATTTATTATTCGAAATGATGATGAATCTGCTACTGTTAGTACTACCCAAGTACAAAACCAATAATATGACATACATTTGGATGGGAAACAAGTGCAAGCATTTCTTGTTTCTTTAGGTATGGTAACCTTAAGTGTTGATTTACTACTGAATAGTAGTAAACTAAATTTTGAGAAAAAAATGGTGACTGTGTGTTTGCATGAGGCTAGAAGGGACTGTCTCACAACTTAAACAGAATTTTGTACTTTTCAAAGAACTGTAAAACATCAGGTTGAAGTAATATCAATACTTTTGCATGAGGTTGTTCTGGGAAGAGATTTCCCCCCATCATTGATTTTGGGCATACTTGAAAGATGTGTCATAAGGGTCCACGTATGGAGAAAATGGTGAGGATAACCTGCCCTTCTCCGAAATAGATTGGGAGGATAGCCATAGTGTTAGAAAGACAAAACATACTGTAGCTGAACTAACAAGGAATAATTCAAACCAGAGTGAATCTGGAGCCAAAGATGATAATAAGAATGAAGACCTAATAAATGTTGCTGTTTGTGAACTTTTGCATTTCTAACATGGCAAAAATCCTGTCTTGTGTTAGGTCAAATATTGTAATATATCAGATGCAAACATGCTCTTCTCTTGTCTTGACAGTTTGACTCTGTCTGCTTACATTTCTGTCCAGAATTAGGCTTGGGTGTTCTACACATTCCCAGTTTTAAAATGGGACATGTTTTCATGCAAGTAGTTACTCCCCAAAAATATTTTCACTCACGCCGACTTGATTCTTCTTTCTGTATATCATCTTCATCATTCCCCCCTTTTCCCATTTTTACACAGAGTGGGATGTTGTGTCAACTGTAACAGTCTCTGGCCAAATTCACTGTCCCTCTCCTACCTTCTTAACGGTCATGCCTGACTGTTGCAGGTCTTCTCTCACACCATCCATCCACTTTTTTGCTGGACACCCTTTTTTCCTCTTACCTTCTTCTTGTCTGTCCTAAATCATTGTCACCAGATTGTCTTTTGCCTTTCTATACATGTGCCTGAACCGCTGTAATCGGCTTCCTTTGATCTCCTCTGTAATTGGAGCTACTTTGGCTTCTGCTCTGATGTCCTCATTTCTTTTTCTGTCCCACAGTGTGCATCCTATGAAGCACCTCAGGCATTTCATCTCCATCACTTCTGTTTTCCTCAGCTGCAACACCTTTACTACCCATGTTTCTGTACCATACAGTAGTACTGGATGTACCACTGTTTTGTACACCTTACTCTTTAGCTTCTTTTTTTTAAAACACCATTATTGAATTATCACTTATGACATAGGCAAATTTACATTTCTATAAAAGTAATCAAACTGTATTATTAAGTTCACATTTACGAACCTTATACTTCATATATATTGCTATAACAGTGGGAGGAGCCCACCATAAGAAAAGCCCGAAGTAAGATGCAGGCTGTAAGTCATATTGCTGTACTGTCACATGAGCAACATTACATACATTATTCAGTTCCTGCTTTTTTTTCAAACAAGCAACTTTTGTATTAAACCATTGCTTATGTCATAGATAATCGTACATTTTTGTAAATTAAAACAAACTGCACTGACACAATCCTAGTTGCAAGCATTTGACATCACAAACCATACTGACACATTCCCAGCTGCAGACATTAAACGTTACTTATATTCTACCCAATCATTTTTGCTCAAACATTACATAGTTCATTTAAGTCCTGCCTTCTTTTAATCCTCTGTATGTGTCCCCACAGTTCACTTTTTTTCTTATAGTTTGCTATTACCCTTTTCTAAAGATCTCATGTCCAGTTGTTTTATCTCTGTTACTATATTCACTATTTCTGGTATAGTTGGTTTGGATTTTGATTTTGATGTTCTAGTAATTGCTTTTTTGGCAGTCACCATAATTAGACACAACAAGGCCTTACCATGTCTAGGCAATTCCGATTCTGTATCATAGCTCATAAAATCATCTGTCTTGTCATACCAATCTGCCCACCCAGCATCTCCGACAGTGCATCCTGCAGGGAATCCTTAAAGTCTGCCAACTCACCACACTTCCAGAAAATATGTTCCCAATTTCCTCTTTCTTCCCCACCACACCTCCAACATTTGCGGTCTACCTGAGGAAGAATTCTCTGGAGTCTACTTGGGGTATAAAAATATCTATGTAAACATTTCCAAGTAAAAATCCGAAGTCTTCTAGATTTTGTTGCATACTTGGCAGACATACATATATCTTCCCATTGTTTCTTTGTGAATTGCTTATCCAAGCTCTCTTCCAATCCTTTCTAATCTCCTCTGATCGATTCTTATGGCAGCTTCTGTTCTAGATTCGACTAAAAACTCTACCAGTGCTGGTCTTTCATTTAGGACCCTCTTTCTCTTTGTCTGTACTCTGATCTCAGTCTTTGATAGGGAAAGCAATCTCTAACCTGCAGTCAAAATAAATTCTTGGCATCTTCCCTTTCCATCATATTTCCCTCTCTAGTTATTTGATCCCAATACTTTGGTTCCTTTGCCAGTTTTCTCCAATAAATTCCAGCCCCCTCTTGTCGATTTTCTATATCCCTAATTGCAGTCATCCCTATCGGTAGAATCTCCTTTCTCCATTCCCGTGTTAGCTTAGTTCTTAGGATACTTTTTGCTACTTTATAGATATAATATTCTGTATGATTATTGTTATTCTCCTTAAAGACCTGCATCCAAAATCCCAGTCTCTCCTTGTTTCTTGAGCTTCTCCCTGTTTCACCATCATCCCTTTCCATTTTGAATTATAGTTTAATGCTTGTGCTATGTATTGGAGCCTAAATGTGTAGCTCTGAAATAACACTTCAAATTAGGTAATCCCAATCCACCCTGTTTTGCTGGAAGAATCAGCTTATTCCACTTAACTCTTGCCATCTTCCCTTCCCAGATAAAGTCCTTCAGCTCTTTATTAATTGCTGTTCACAACTTTTCCTCTGGTTGATAAAAATGTGCCTGATTTGTGCATAAGACTAATGGGACTAAAAATATTTTAACTGCTTGCATCTTACTATCCGTATCTGTATAACAAAGCTTCAATTTTCTCAGTTTTTGTATTATTGTTTGTTTAGTCTCTTCTCTCATATCCTTAGTTGCCACACCAGAATCATTTTTAATCCATACTCCTAAATACTTCATTTTATCATGTCCCCATAAATATGGATATTGCTGAACCAATTCATATGTGGGTACATAATTTACTACTCTTGTATTTGTTTTAGCTTCATTAATTTTGTATCCCGAAAAGATTTGAAATTGTCTCAGAATGTTCCACAACACTGTAATGTCTCGTCAGGTATAAAATAACATCATCTGCAAATAGAGCCAGCTTTTCTTGACTACCATACTAATTATGTCCTTGAATTTCTGAGCCACTTATTTTTTTTGCCAGTGATTCTAAGTATAATGCAAATAACAAAGGGAAAGAGGACACCCCTGCCCGCTCCTCTGCTCAAGCAGAAATTGTCAGAGAGGACCCCCACCCGCTTCAGTTTTCACCTCCAGTCCCTAATTTATTTTCCTAATCAACCTTATAATTTTTTTCAGGAAATGCAAATGCTTCCATTGTCCTGCTCATGCTCATAAAGTCCCAGCTTACTCTGTCAAATGCTTTCTCTGTATCAAGACTCACCAACAGCAATGGTATTTTCTTACATTTTGCTTCCCTCTGGATCATCAGTGTACTGTTAATGTTGTCAAGTGTTTGCCCACCCCCCCCCGAAAAAGAAATCACAGTGTTCCCATATCTGTCAATTTTGGCATTACTTTCACATTCTTTTATCCATTATAGATATGAACACTTTATTATCATGGTTTAGTATTGAAATGGGCCTATATGAAGCTGGATCTAATGGATCTTTATCCTGTTTAGGTATTACAGCTACTACAGTTTCTTCCAGGATATTGATACTTCTCCTCCTCTTAAAATTTTGTTAAACAAAACCTTCCAGATCTTTATCAGTTTTCTTTCCTCCTAGCTTTCAAACCTACACAGGAATACCATCTATTCCTGGGTATTTTCCTGCTGAGTAGTTATACATCACAGTTTTTATCTCCTCTCCTCCTATCCTTTTAGTAATTGAGCCTCATCTACCTCTAACGTTGGCATGTTTAAATCTTCCTTAAAGATTTCCATTTGTATCTTTTTTGATTTCCATATTTCTCTACATTATACAGACTTTCATAGAATTTCTGAAATATTTCTAATACTTCTACAAGATTTCTTGTTAACCTTCCTTGTTATATGCTCCCTAAGCTTGACAACAGCCCTTTCTACTTTCTGTTGCCTGAGTTGTGCTAAAAGTGTTTGTGCTCTAGTGTTCTTATCAAAAAACAGTTGCTTAACAGCAGTCTTTCTAAACTCATGTATATTGTCAAGGTAATCCCTTACTTTTTGCTTGACATTCAGCAGTTGATCCTCCTCTTGTTCTGTGAGATTCCCCCTATTCTGTAGTACTTTAATATTTGTCAGTCCTTTTAAATAATTTGTGTTACTTCTTAACCATAGCTCTGTTTCTTATTTTAAACTCCACCTTAATTTTATCCCACATTCTAGCTATATTTTCAGAAGTAATTTTTATCCTCTGGAGTAGCTCCTGAGTAATCTCCAATACCTGTTCCTTAAATTCCTCTCTTTTCAGCAGATAGGTGGGAAAGCACCAGTGTCTCATTTTTATTTCCTTACCCTGTGTTTTTATTTCAGTTATTGGTGCATGATGATCTGAAATAGTTATTGGGGGCATATCAACACCTTTAATTAAATGCAAATGTTCCTGTGAAATAAAAATTCTGTCTAGGCTAGCCCAGATGTCCTTCAAGGATGCATCTGCAGTCCTAACAAATGGGTTGTCCTGTCCTCAGGCAGCCCTTCGGTCGGCCGGATTCCAAAGTCTGGGTCTGGCCTCGGCTGATGTCGCACTTCACCCGACGTCATAGCTGCAGTTCTTCGGGTATAAAGGTATCAGCCGACGCCATTTTCCTCAGTCTTTCTTGCCGTGGCGCCGAAGCAGAAGCTGTTCGCAAGTGCCGGTCGGTCAGAACCAGAGATTACTACTACCGAAGACTTCTAAAAAGCTAAGTACCCCGTTGGGGACTCTTTCTTGCCTCAGCCGATGTCAGAAAAAGTGAATAACTGTTTAACTTGTGGGAAACAAATACCTCATAAAGATTTCCACTCTTACTGCCTAACTTGTTTAGGCCCAGACCACGACGTAGCAGCTTGTCTAGCCTGTGCTTCTTTCAACCGACGGACACTTACACGTCGGTCGGAATTTGCTGAGGAGTTTTTCGGCTCCGCTTTTGCTTACAACATGCCGTCGGAAACTCTGACTTCGCAATTAACTAAAAAGCGCAAGGAAAAGGACCGACACTCGCGGTCCGTGGTTTCGGCCGAAACCGCGGTTAAGTCAACCGCGAGTGTCTCAGTTTCAGCTGAAACAGAGTCCTCGGTCCTTCCTTCGGCTGAAAGCTTGCCTCCTACCGAGGCCTCATCCAGCATGGCTGAAACTGCTACTGAAATCCCACCTGCTCTTGCAGGTTCACAGGATTTATCTGATACTATCCCTTTAGATATATCTACTCCTGCACGTGGAGCTGCTAGGCCCCCTGCATCCATGTCGATTAAGGCTTTTGCCAGGGCTAAAGCAGCAAAATCAACCAAAAATGTGCCTGCTAAGACCCCCTCTCACAGGCCTAGCTCTAGTACTCAAATGCTTAGTCTAGCAGAGGATCTTATTTCTTTGATAAGGGGATCCCAACCTCACCCTGACAGGGCCTCTCACCCTCCTCCAGAGAAGAGGCCTAGAGCAGAGCCCCCTGAGCCAGTTTCTTCAGACTACTCCTCTGATGATTCAGAAAATACAGACCCTCCAGAGGGCCCTTATTCTCCTTATGAGGACTCTGATGCAGAAGACTCCATTCCTTCTGCCTCTCCTCCTGAGGAATTTTCTTTTGGGGAAACCTTGCATGCTATGAGGGAACAATTTCAATGGCAGGGCCAGGATTTTTCAGACTCTAGGAAAAGGCTTAGGACCTTTTTGCATTTGCCACAGCATAGGCCTTTAGCCATTCCCCCAGTACTTACTGTTGTAGATGATGCATTTAATGATGCTTGTACTGCTCCTGATTCACTTCCTCCGGCCCCTGCTAAGCCCGACAGGTGCTACAGGGTTCCGGACACACATTATCATTTGTATAAGGCTCCTTTTGCAGATCCTGAAACTATTTCTCAGGGACCCAAGGCAGTAGCAGCTACCTCTGCCAAAAACCCCCTCCCCTCTGAAAGGGAATCTAGGGCCTTAGAGAGATGGGGTAAAAAAGTTTACACTTCTGCTACTCTTTCGGCTAGGGCCTTAAACTATCAATTCCACATGATTCAGTATCAGGAATTTATGTTAGATCAGTTAACTAAAAAACTGTCCTCGCCTGAACCATTAGACAAAAAATCTCTTCAGGAAATGGTGCATAACATTCAGCAGGTCAGTAATCATTCCTTAAAATGCGGCTATGATGCACTGGAGGCTTCCTTTAGATCAGCTATGACTGGTACAGTGATCAGAAGGCATGCATGGTTAAAAGAACAGTCCTTACCAGACCAAGTTAAATCAAAGCTTCTAGATGCTCCCATGGATAAGCTCAATTTGTTTGGCTCCCCTGCACAGCAGGTGCTGAAGAAGGTGGAAGAGAAAGCAAAATCTGTCCCGACAGTCAAGGATTTCTTACAGGTCCAGCCTCCAAGGTTTAGTAGGAACTGGCCTTCCAAGAATTGGTCCTTTCCAGACACCACCAGAGCACAGAGAGGCAGGAATAGGCGCCCAAGAGGCAGGGGTCAATCCAGAGGTGCCTACAGGGGACGTCAGTGGCAGCCTAACAACCAGCGAAGTACTGCCACAGATCCAGCCACTACCACTTCCACAGGACAATCACAGTGACTTGGCTCTGAGACCGCCTACCAGGGAACAACTAGAAGCACCCTTAGGCGGAAAACTAGCCTAATTTTCGGAAAACTGGCATCACATCACAAGAGACAAATGGATTTTACAGACAATAGACCAAGGTTACAGGTTTCGCTTCCATACTCTACCAAGGAAGAGAGGAATGCCAAACCTACCTCCAAATCAAAAGACAAAAGCTCTAGAACAAATAGACCACTTAATAAGGATGAGAGCTATAGAAAAGGTACCGTCTATGGAACAAGGGCAAGGATTTTACTCCAGACTTTTCCTGGTGCCAAGAAAAGAAAACCAATGGAGACCTATTCTCGACCTGTCCGCTGTAAACACATATCTCATTGTTCCAAAATTCAAAATGCTGACCCTACAGCAACTTCTTCCCATGCTGGGCAAGGAGTCTTGGCTGGTAACTCTAGATCTCAAGGAGGCATACCTGCACGTCCCCATATGACCAAATTGCAGAAGATACCTCAGATTTCTTGCAGGATCAGAGCATTATCAATTCTCAGCATTGCCCTTTGGCTTATCTACTGCGCCCAGAGTATTCACGAAATGCCTGGCATCAGTAATTGCTCATTGCAGGCTTCAGGGAATTCAAATTTACCCTTACCTGGACGACTGCCTGTTACAAGCGGACAACAAAAACAAATTACAAAAAGATTTGAAAAAGGTCATTCATCTACTACAAGCCTTGGGATACACAGTCAATATAAAAAAGTCAAGGCTGATATTATCCCAAAGGATAACCTTCTTGGGTGCAGAACTGGACACATCAAATCAAATGGCATCCCTCACAGCAGAAAAGCAGAAGCACCCTCCTCTCTATTTCATGGCATTAACAACGCAGAACCAGCTAACAGCAAGGAAAGTCCTGCAGGCCCTGGGTTACATGGCATCCTGCATAATATTGATTCCACATGCCAGACTACATATGAGCAAGTTGCAATGGTACCTAAGGAATTTATGGTCTCAGCACAAGCACAGCCTAGAAACCCAAATTCCAATAATCCCATGCCTGAAGCAAGAATTCCAATGGTGGGCTCAGGCCTGTCAATTGAACAAGGGACTGCCCTTCCACAGCCCTCAACCAAGACAGACTATCACCACGGACGCCTCAGACCTCAGTAGGGGGGCACACATGCTGGACAAGTGCATACAAGGCCTATGGACTCAAGACCAGCTGAACCTACACATAAATCAAAAGGAGATGCTGGCAGTAAAACTGGCAATTCAGGCATTCAGACCGTTTCTTCGACAGGGTCAATTGCTGATAAGGACGGACAACACCACAGTTATGTGGTACATCAACAAACAGGGAGGCACACATTCATACCCTCTATGCCGGATGGCAATGGACCTCTGGAATGTGGCCCTGAACTTCAACATTCAGCTACAGGCAATATTTGTACCAGGAAAAGAAAATATACTAGCAGACATCCTAAGCAGAACTACTACGGATGCCCACGAATGGATGCTGCATCCAGACATCTTCAAATCCATTACAAGTAAATGGGGACTACCAGAAATAGACTTATTCGCATCCCCACACAACCACCAATTGAAAAAATTCTGCACAAGGACATACCACCCACTTGCTTGGAAGGTGGACTCCCTATCTTTCAGTTGGAAAAACCTGACAGCATATGCATTCCCACCTCTTCCTTTGATGCACAAGGTACTACTGAAGATCAAAGAGGACCGGCCAAGGATCATCCTGATAGCTCCAGACTGGCCGAGGCAGCATTGGTACCCATTACTGAGGAGTATGTCTCGGGAACAAATATGGCCTCTGCCCCTAGTTCCCTTACTGCTAACACAGAACAACTTCAAAACCCTGCATCCAAACCTGAAAACGCTACAGCTAGCTGCCTGGAACATTGCATAAGACAAAAGAACCCAGATTTATCTCAAAGGGTTAAGGACATTATCTTGGAGGCTCGCAGACCCTCAACAAGGAAAACTTATTCAGCAAAATGGAAAAGATATCTCATTTGGAGTGCAGCAAAAGGAGAAAATGTGTCACTGGCAAACATAGCTAACATCCTGGAATACTTGGCAGAACTTTTCCACAATGGTCTGTCCTATTCTTCCATTAAGATTCATGCATCAGCTATTTCAGCAGAATACAACATGGATCCTCCAGTCTTCTCACATCCTCTACTCAGACAGTTTCTGAGAGGAATTAAAAATGTAAAACCACCAAGGAAGCCACCATTGCCCGCTTGGGACTTGAACTTTGTGCTAGAAAAGTTGACACTCCCTCCTTTTGAGCCAGCAACAACAGCAGAATTACAGTACTTATCATGGAAAACTGCTTTCCTGCTTGCAATCACTTCAGCAAGAAGGGTTTCTGAATTACAGGCATTAATGGCAGTACAGCCCTTCCTTATCTTCCATCAAGATAGAGTGTCCATGAGAACTAATCCTACTTTTATGCCAAAGGTGGTCTCCAGATTATCTTTAAACCAAGCTATCCACCTGCCTACATTCTTCCCCAACCCACAGAACAGGGGAGAAAGGCTATTACATACCTTGGATGTACATAGACAATTGCGCTACTACCTGGACAGAACCAAGAGCAATAGAAAACTGACCAGTTACTGGTAGCATATGCAACAGGAATGGAAGGAAAAGCAATTTCAAAACAGACAATCTCTAAGTGGATAGGAAATTGCATTAGATTTTGTTACTCTTACCATGGGAAGACAACTCCAGAAAACATCAGACCTCATTCCACAACGGCTACAGCCACTACTACAGCTTTTTTACGAGGAGTGGCTACCAAAGACATTTTAGAGGCTGCTACTTGGAGCTCCGTGCATACATTTGCCAAGCATTATAATCTACCCTTATACTCCAGATCCCGAGCAGGTTTTGCCACTGCTGTTTTGCAAGGGATCTTAACTACACCATAATCTTATTATTACCTCCTCCCCCAGTTTGGCTATGGTATTCTACCCATTTGTTAGGACTGCAGATGCATCCTTGAAGGACATAGTACAGTTTTGTACCTACCATAAATGTAGATGTCCGAGAGGTATGCATCTGCAGTCAGGATTACCCTCCCTCCTTGCCCTCTGTGGTACTCCTAGGGTATTTGCCCATCTTCTAGCTAGCTGGGGGAATCTATTATGGTGTATTTGTTTGTATATATGTACATACATGTTTATTTTTATTTGCTCTCTGTTATTTGGAAACTTTTACATTTATCCAAATTTAGCCTTCCTAGAGGGCACCTGGCATCTGGGGCAAGAAACACTGAGGAAAATGGCGTTGGTTGATACCTTTATACCCGAAGAACTGCAGCTATGACGTCGGGTGAAGTGCGACATCAGCCGAGGCCAGACCCAGACTTTGGAATCCGGCCGACCGAAGGGCTGCCTGAGGACAGGACAACCCATTTGTTAGGACTGCAGATGCATACCTCTCGGACATCTACATTTATGGTAGGTACAAAACTGTACTTTTTTATATCTTGAGGAATAACATGTAAATCCACTCCAAACTCCTATTACTAAATTCATGTCTTCCATTCCAAATATTTTCATAAATGTCTTCAAAAATCTACCATCCTTTGTTATACTTTCCTCTTTGGGCCCCCAGACACATCTTCACTGTTGCAAATCAAATTCCAGTCCCCACCTATATTAAATTTCCTTGTTGAAAACTGAATATTTCTCCCAGAATTTTTAAGCTTCATTGTAGTGGTTATGTGTGGGATATAAATACATGCCAGTGTAATCCTCCTCCCTTACCAGTAGCCCCTTGCACTACAAATTTGCCATTACCTTTTTTATCCTCTTCTATTACTATTGGAGCTCCTCTTGCAGTTAATATAAGCACTCCTCTTTTCCTTTGTCCCAGATATTCTGGTGGATAACCATCCTGAAAATCTTTCTTTACCAAATTCACATTTATTTCCAAGTGTGTCTCCTGTAACAGCTATTTCCACTCCACATTTTTTATTATGGTTCACTATTCTTTCTTTTTTATATTTATCTGTGAGACCATTGGCATTTAAAGACAGTACAGAAATAATCATTGTATTAAAAAGTTGTTATTCCCACCTTTTATGAATAACGCCTTTTTGTCTAGTTCCAGCTTTTGTGTTACACACATACTCTCTTTGGCAGGTTGAACTTTTATATAGTTGTTTCTTGTCTTATCCATTTGAGCCTGTATCACATCTAACAAAACTTTTTGTTTTATTGAAAGCCCTCAAAAAAAAAAAAAAAAAAAAACCAATAACCCCCTAAAATCTGTTAATGTAATACTAACACAAGAAAATATGTACATCTTCAGATATTGAAGATTGATCTCCTAATAGGAACAAATGTCACAAACTGACTGCCACATTCACAGACTTGAGTTAAAGTGAAAAAAGGGTTATCCATGCTAGGACGCATGGTGCAGCCTGTGCTTCTATTAAGTGCTAACAGTGGAAAAGGTCTCACAGGTACAGTCTGTATGTGGTCTTTATTACCAAAAGAACAAGAAGGAGAATCTTCTGTTTCTTAGCTCAGTTTTTGTTGGACAGACTTTTGTATTTCCTCCTTAGCATGTACTTGATCAAAAAATGTTTTTTGTCCCTCCAGGAAGAATAACTTGAAAACAGCTAGATACAGCAGTTTGAATCTCACACTTGCCTCTCAACATAGCCTGAATAGTGGAATGAATTTCCTCCTCTTCTGCCTGGTGTACAATGAGTAATCATTCTCCAGAAACACTCTCCTGTTTCCTACTTTTAGTATTTTGTCGGCCTGCCACAGTTTTGTCAGAATCAACTCCTCCTTTTGGTAGGATTGCATCTTTACTTATCTTTTAAAAGTCTAGGTTCCTTTCTGAAAGCCAGGTTTGGAGCTTACACACAATGTGCTCTTTCAGCTAACAGCTCCTGCTGTGGAATATCAGTCCAGTTACTTATTTGTGCTTTCATAAAATCAGTGCAGTCTGTTCCTTCTAGCTTCTCTAGTATAACTGAAAATCTCAAGTTTTCCCTTTGTGCTCTGTCCTCTAATTCTATTATTTTTTTAAACATCTCTTTTTGAGCAGTCTCATATTCAGCTAGTGTTTCCTTCATTTCAGACTCTGATTTTTGCAGCTTTCTTACCTCATCTGAATATCTGTTTAAAACTTCTTCCATCTTGCCTTTTGTTGCTTGTGTTGATATGCTCCATCAGTGTTTTGTTTATTTTAACCAGGTCTGTGTGTAGCTATCTTGTATCTTCCTGTAGGTGACTGGAAGTCTCATCTGTAGGTTGCACTGGTTTTTGCTGAGCAGCTGCAGAACATTCTGCAGTCAGTGTTTCTTCCTCACTTTTTGCAGCTGTTTTTTTTTTCCAGGTGCTCTGTATTTTTTTTCTGGCATCCAGGTAGTGCACTTGCTAGCCAGTTACTGAAATTTACCCATAAACATAAAAGTCTACTGGCCTTCTCTCTTGAGTTTCTGTTTTCACTTTGGGAGAGCTAGAGATAAGCTGTTACTCAATGTGCAGCCGTTTTGGAAGTCTCTCTTACTTTTTAGCTTCTTTGGCATTCTTCTGTCCTACACTACCCCTGACACTGTGCCACTTGGTTTTAGTGCCTGTGATTCTAGCTTTGACTTCTCATTCAGACTTCCCTTGTCTTCAACTACCCATCCCAGATATTTGATGCTGTTAATTTGTTCCAGTTTTCCCTTCTATCCCAGTTCTCAGCTTCTTCTGATTTCCCAAATTTGCTGCCATTTCAACTCGTATCTGTACTCCGTTTCATCACCTGTGCCATCAGTGTTAAATTCCATTCCCTATCCTTTGTTGAAGTTCTTGCTCAGAGTTTGTAATGCAACATCATCTGAATACAGCTTCTTCTTTGATCTGCCCCCTCCCACCTATTTGCTTATGTAGTCTATGACAATGTGGACTATTGCCAGCTATGCCAGGAGAAGTAGGCCAGTGGATGTGTAACCTATGCCACAATAGCTAGCTGGAATTTTTTGTAAAGAATTTTATGTCATTTGTATATCAATCTAATTTGTACAGATGCTTGTGTTGAAAAATATATTTGTAAATCTACTTGTGTTAAAAATGTGCCAACAGTGGGTCCTGATTGTATTGTAACTGATTAAATGTATATGTTTTAACAGAGGATACCGGAAGAGAAGAGGTTAATCTCAGTCCAGCTAACTTTGAAAAATAGTAAGAAATTAACTTGTTTAATTTAGGCCTTGAAGATTGTGCCTTACAGTTCTGACTGCAGCTAGAGACTGTCTGTGCCAGGGAATGGTTTGTTAGCTCCTGTAGGAAGAGTGGAAGTATTGTATGGTTTTATAGCTTCCAGATGCTATAATACATTTCAGCAAGACTCTATCTTGTGTGTATGATAACACATATGTGCTAAATTCTGATTCAGTTTCTAGCAGTGGGGGTAGCATGGGAACCCAAAGTCAGATGACCAGATGTATGTGATGTCATTATGTAATCTAGGACAAAAAATATTTTAATACCAGATGAGAGAGAGATGTTAGAGCACTCTGTTTTTGGAAAGTGACAAAGAAAGACCCCTCACCTACTTTATCTTGCCTTGACCCAGTAAGTAAACCAGAGAATAGCAATTCTTTAGATCTGTCAGGAAAATGTAGTGAGCTTAGTTAAGTACTGTTTTTTTCTGTATCTGGGTGAATCTGTTCATCTATGTTATTTTAATATTTCTTGTGATTGAAACTCTGGTGTTTATTGTAAACAGATATTCCCTATTTTCATATTATTTTATTATTTATTTATTATTAAATATATTTAAACTTTATATTGTGGTTGGTCCTTTAAGAATGTTGTAACCTTTTAGAGTACTTGTATCTATTCGGTGACTCTGTGGCCACCCCTGAAAGCCTAAGTGCATTGGTCAAACAGTACCATTTCTATTAATATTAATTTCACTCCGTATAATTGGGTACCCTTGTAAGAGCCTTAGAGTAGCTGACTTTGGATTGTCTGGTACCAGTAACTAGTCTATAGTCTGGGCAGAAGAGGGTATAGCTAGTATATCTGTACCAGCCTTTCCCAAGTGTGTGTGTGTGTGTGTGTGTGTGTGTGTGTGTGTGTGTGTGTGTGTGTGTGTGTGTGTGTCAGCTGCTTGGAGCAGGACCACAAAGCACTGATTTTACAAAGAGGGTGCTGAAGGACTTGGCTTAGACACTTGGCTGAGGACTCAACTGTACAAGTATGCCAATGGGGAGTCTTATTGGGGGCCTGGAGAGAGAGAGAGAGAAAAACAAACCCTGACCCTGGAAGACAGGCCCCAACCATATAAAAAACAGCCCCAATGACTTCCCACTACAGCTGCCAAACAAATCTCTCTTGGCAGCCCCCTTGGAGGAAAACTGGCACTTTTCTATCACAATTGGCATATGATCACCAAAGACAAATGGGTTCTCAACATTGTATCTCAAGGTTACAAGTTCCACTTTCACACTCTGCCAAGGTTAAAAGGAATGCCAAATCTTCCACCAAATCAATGGGCAGAGGCTCAAAAACAAATTACAGCACTCATAGATATGAGAGCTATTCAAAAGGTACCATCACAGGAGTAAGGACATGGATTTTACTCAAGACTTTCTGGTTCCCAGAAAGGACAAAGCCTGGAGGCCCATTCTGGATCTTTCTTCTCTAAACACTTACCTGGATGTTCCGAAATTCAAAATGTTGACATTACAGCAGCTTCTTCCCATGCTGGGCAAGAAAGCTTGGCTCGTGACCTTGGACCTCAAACAGGCATACCTGCATGTCCCTATCAGACAAAACTGCAGAAGATACCACAGATTCATAGCTGGTTCAATGCACTACCAATTCTCTGCACTGCCCTTTGGCTTATCTACTGCGTCCAGGGTCTTCACAAAGTGCCTGGCACCAGTAATTGCATTTTGCAGACATAAAGGAATTCAAATTTATCCGTACCTGGATGACTGCCTGATTCAAGCAGAGAGCAATGACATTCTTCTAAAGCATCTGGCGTTTGTAAAACAGTTATTAAGTTGCCTGGAGTACACAGTAAACGAAAAGAAATCAGAACTAGTGCCCTCACAAGAGATTATATTCCTGGGTGCCAGCTTGAACACAACGGCCCAGATGGCTTATCTCACACCAGACAAGCAAGGACAACTGACTCAATACTTTCAATTGATGGCAACAAAGACCCAACTCCCTGCAAGAAAAATTCTGCAGGCCTTGGGTTACATGGCATCTTGCATACTACTAATTCCGTATGCCAGACTGCATATGAGGAAACTACAGTGGTACCTAAAGAATGTATGGTCTCAACACTGTCAAAGTTTGGAAACAGTTATACCACTAATTCCTTGCCTTCAACAGGTGTTTCAGTGGTGGGCTCAAGCTCGTCACCTCAACAAGGGACAGCCTTTTGCACAACCCACAGCCAGGCAAACACTGAAAACAGATGCATCGGATTACGCCTGGGAAGCACACATGGCAGGCAAATGTATTCAGGGCAAGTGGCCCACAGAACAAAGGCATCTTCACATCAGTCAAAAAGAGATGCTAGCTGTACAAAATGCCCTTATAGCTTTCAAGGACCTGCTGCATCCAGACAACTACTACTAAAGACAGACAACACCACAGTTATGTGGTACATAAACAAGCAAGGGGGCACTCACTCCTACCCCCTCTGCAGACAAGCCATGACCTTGTGGAACACAGCTATAAACTATCAAGTTCATCTGCAAGCACAATTCCTGCCAGGAGAGAAAAACACACTGGCAGATGGCGTAAGCAGAAACATCATAGATCCCCACGAATGGGAATTGAATCCACAAATATTCAGAATGATAACACTGAAATGGTGGAGCCCGGACATAGATCTGTTTGCATCCCCAATGAACTGCCACCTACAAAAATTCTGCACAAGGAGTTACCATCCACAAGCATGGAAAGTGGATGCCCTCTCATTCAGCTGGGAGAACCTACAAGTATACGCTTTCCCACCTCTACCTCTCCTGCCAAAGGTACTCATAAATCCCAGGCAAGAAGAGACAAAGATTATCCTGATTGTACCAGACTGGCCACGCCAGCACTGGTACCCAATCTTAAAGAGCTTAGCACAAGAACCACCTTGGATTTTTCTTCAAATCCCACATCTGCTGTCTCAGCACAACAATAAAGTACTACATAGCCAGCTGAAGACCTTAAACCTAGCTGCATGGAAGTTTCCTTAGTCAAGCAAGCAATGCCTCTCTCCAAAGCTGTTATGGATGTCATTCTGGAGGCCAGAAGGCCTAGTACCAGGAAAGCCTATTTGGATAAATGGAAGAGATTCTGTGCCTGGAACGAAGCTCACAGCCTTGACCCTCTTGTCCCAAACATTCCTCAGATACTACGGTACTTAACTCAGATGCTGGACAAAGGCCTCTCCTTCTCATCCATCAAGATCCACGCATCTGCCATCTCTGCTCATTACAACACGGATCCACAAATTTTCTCTAATCCTCTGTTAAAACAGTACCTCAGAGGGGGTAAAAACATCAGACCGCCCCGTAGAGCACCTATTCCAACTTGGGACCTCAACTTTGTTCTGGAAAAGTTAACTTTATCTCCTTTTGAGCCAGCTAACACAGCCAAATTAAAATATATCTCTTGGAAAACTGCTCTGCTCCTAGCAATAACATCAGCATGAAGAGTTTCAGAATTACAGGCACTAATGGCAGTGGAACCTTTCCTCATTTTCTACCAGGACAGGGTGCCTTTAAGAACTAACCCTACGTTTATGCCAAAGGTGGTATCCAGTGTGGCTCTAAACCAAACTGTTCACTTGCCAACTTTTTATCCAAAACCACAGAATAAAGGAGAGAGACTACTGCAGTCTTTGGACATTTACAGGCAGTTACGCTTCTACTTGGACAAAACCAAAGCTTTCAGAAAATCTGAGTAATTATTGGTCGCATGTGCTGCAGGAGCACAGGGAAAAGCCATTTCAAAACAGACTATTTCAAAATGGATAGGACACTGTATACGTTTCTGCTATGCACACCATGGGGAACCTGTACCTAGCAGCATTAGATCTCACTCCACCAGGGCAACAGCCACTTCAACTGCCTACCTCAGAGGAGTACCTACCAAGGATATTTTGGAAGCAGCAACTTGGAGTTCTGTACATACCTTCACCAAGCATTACCATCTGCCTCTATACTCTAAATCCAGAGCTGGCTTCGCCACTGCAGTGCTGCAGGGCCTTATAGCCACCCCTAATGCCTTATAGAACCAGCCACCCTACCTCAGCTTTGAGATTCTACCCGTGTAATGACTGCAGCAGTGTAACACGATGAACATAGTACAGTTTTGTACCTACCATAAATGTAGATGTTCAAGTGTATACACTGCTGCAGTCCAGGTTTCCCTCCCTCCTTCCCCTCTTACTTGCTGGTACGTACCTATGCTTTCTACCCTTTACTACCTATGGGGAGTATTTGCTGGTAGCTGTAAGTTGTTGTTTGCTTTTCTTATGTATGTTTTATTACCAATTTGAATTGCCTACCTATTTAGAGGCACCTGACATCTGGGGCAAGAAAAACTGAAGAAAATGGCGTCGGCTGCATCTTATATACCCCTGTCGCACTGACGTCAGGGAGGAGGCGACAGCAACCGACGCCGGACCAAGACTTAGGAACTCAGCCCAACTGGGGAACCGCCTGACGGCAGGATAACCCAAGTCTAATGACTGCAGCAGTGTATACACTCGAACATCTACATTTATGGTAGGTACAAAACTGTACTTTATACAAGTTTTTATTTGCCACTCCCATATCCCATATGTAAACCCTTCTGGTACTAAACACCTAGTAAATGTTATTCCTTTTCCTGAGAAAGGTGAGAAAACTTTTGATAGGTTTGGGGAAAAACATATACTCCTGCTACTCTTATTTTTAGAATTCTTAATCGATAAGATTATTAAAGTTTATGCTTGCATAATTTGAGAATATGAGGAACATTATAGCCACTTTTTCCTCTCTTGAGGAAAAATCTTTGAATAATCTTATTGCTTCTATGTCTTAGGTGTCTAAGCACTCGCTGAAGTTTATGATTCAGCTAATGCCTTATCTTTTGCAGCTGCTACTGGAACTGTGTTGAGAAGGTTTGATTAGTTGCATGCACGAAATCTATATGAGGATGTTAAGGCTGTACTTTTGAACTCTCCTTTAAGTAGAGAAGATGGTGTTTCGACCATCTGCTTCTGAGGCCCTGTAAAAGTGTGATGGGAGCAAGAACTGATTCAGGGGATACTCAGATTTTTCAGCTTTCCTTCTTCAGATTTATTTAATATTTCATGCCCACTTCTACACATTTTTTATAAAAAGCAAGTTAAGCAGCTACAGCAAGCTTCTGGCAAGGAGGCATCCGAAAAACAATGACAAGGGGGTTCTAAAAAGAAAATGGGGCTCCTCAGAAGCAAGGACAATTCAATAAGTTTGAATTTCTGTTGTGTCCCTCACACACACCTTTCCACCCTGGCAAGCTTTTACATCTCCCCAAAATCTGGATCTGTGTTTCTCTCTTTGACAAAAGTTTGTCAGACAGCTGGATTCTGAAAGTAATATCAGAGGGTGCAAATGACAGCAGAACTATCTTCATCCTTTTGCAGGAGATTCCTCATCATTCATCAGATCAAACTTATTTTTCACAGAACTATCTTCATCCTTTTCAGGAGATTCCTCATCATTCATCAGATCAAACTTATTTTTTTCCCTTCTGTCATTCAGCTTCTACTGACTTTTGAGGTAATAGAAGCTGCCCCTGTTTCTCTGATAGAGAAAGGGTTTTATTTCAGAATGTTTGTAGTGCCAAAGAAAGAAGCATGTTGGAGACCAGTCTTGGATCTTTCTTTTTTAACTGGTATATGAAAGTGTTTATCCCTTCATGACACCAACCCTAGAGTTAAAGGATGCTTATCATCACATTCCTATAGCCTCAGATTTTAAAAGTTTCTTAAAGTTTTGTGTGTCTGGATTGCATTTTCAGTTCCCCGAATTACCCCTTGGGTTACCCACTGCTCCAAGGGTATTCACAAAGTGTCTAGTCCTAGTTGTAGCATATTAACAGACTGCAGCCTATCCACATTTTTCCTTATTTAGATTATTTGCTTATCTTTGCAGAGTCTTTTTCAAAGCGTCAGGGGATACATCACTCTGGTGAGAGGGCTTCTTCACAGATTTGGGTTTCAAGAGAACAACCAACACTTTTGTTGTGACTTCTTCTCACAGGATTGTTGTTCCTGGGGTGTCTCCTAGATACTTCAGTTCAAATAACTTTTCTTCTACATGAAAAAAGTAGATTTTATTAGAGCTTTTCTTGAGTTTTTCCCCTTAGCCCAAAGCATTAGCAAGGGAATTTCCCAGGATATTAGGATTCCTGGCAATCATGATTCTCTTTATTCCTCTAGCCAGACTCCACATAAAAAAGATTCAGTGGTACGTAAAATCTGTGTGGTCCCAACATCAGCATCCCCTGACATTGCAAATTCCTTTGTTTGGATTTGTAAAAAGGGGGTCTCCTGTGGTGGAGCGACTACTTTAATCTGAATCCATGTCTCCCATTTTTCCTTCCAGCTCCAACACAGTCTAACAGATGCCTTAGATGTTGTTTGGAGAGGGGTGTCTATGGGAGTAAATGTACAGCGTCTTTGGGACAAAAGGGGCAAACCAAAACACACAAAACATAAGAGTAATAAAAGTTGTCAACTCTCTCAATCATCTATGGTCCCTTGGACCATTAAAATGTGACTACAGAGACAGTGATGTGGTAAACAAACAGAGGAGAAACCAGTTTGCACCCTCTGTACAGACAGTCGCCATGATAGCAAGGGATATAGCTTTGCGTACCAACTCCTCCTTTCTGCCCAAAGTCATTTCACAAACAGATATTAATCAGGCAATACACTTGCCTGTTTTCTTTCCAAACTTTAGCAATAAAGGCGAATATGTTGTACATTTGTTAGATGCTCATAAACAGTTATGTTTTTATTTGCATAGGACTATAGAGTTTCGGAAGGCAAGTCAATTGTTCATTGCCTTTGGAGGCCCTAGGAAAGACCTACCAGTATCCAAGGTTACCTTGTCAAAATGGCTGTCTGATTGCACTTCTTTTATTTACACCTCAAAAGGTATAAGTCCTTCCAAGCCTATTCAAACTCACTCAACCAGGGCCATGGCCATATCCATGGATGAGATTTGTGCAGCAGCCACATGGGCAAACCATCATACCTTTATCACCCATTACAAGTTGGATTTGGTCTCCAGGGGAAGAACGTCCTTTGGTTCGATTGTTTTGAGAAACATCTTCCCATGAGTCCACTTGGGGTAATGGTAACTGGGGACTCAGTCTCATATGTGATTACGATATGAAAAGTTGACCATATCAGATAAAGAAGTTATGTACTCACCATAGCATTCCATCTGTTTTGTCGATTTTTTCATCTTTCCTCACATCCTCTCCTTCCAACCCCCTTCCTTTATGTTTTCTAGTTGAAGGGGAAGTGAAATTCTGGTCATTTTTTTTTTTATTATCTCCAATACTCCAGAAGTGGTCTTATTAAAAATCTTTTCAACATTAAAGTTCAGTTCTTTCTTCTATGAGTATAATTCTAGCAAGCAAGATCTGAGGTAACAGGGAGAAATGCATTGTGGGTAAGGGGAGGTATCCAAGAGCTTAGTAACGGTCGAGATGGGTCCGATGGATCAGATTTGGACTCAGACCCATATGTGAGAAGAGATGAAAAAATTGACAGTACAGATGGAATATTATGGTGAGTACATAACGTCTCTTTAATTTTGTTTGACATTGTACAGAAAAGGCAGCAGGATTTTTAGATGCAAGAATGGTATATCATCAGCAGCTTTTGAGGAGGAGACCAAATGAAGCATAGATTTAGGGGCAGTGTATGAAGATAAAGCACTGAGTTCTGATTGTAAAAATTTTCCTTTTACAGTTTTGTGCAAATGATCCTGAAGTGTTTGTTCAAGCTGGCCTTCTCGCTCAGGATTACTGTGATGCTATTGACCTTAACCTCGGCTGCCCTCAGATGATCGCAAAGAGAGGTTGGTATTCTTGTTTGTTTTTATTTTCATCTCTGATTTGCCAGTTTAGCAGTTTTTCTTATTATTATTAAGCTGAAAGTTTTGTTTTTAGTGCACATTGCAGGCCTGAGTGTCTTGGCTGATTGGTTGAGTCCTTTGTAGGGAGGCTTGATATGTTCTGTTGTAGCAAAGCATTCTTGCAGTAACACCCTTAATGCGTTTTTAAGCTGCAGCAGTAACCAGACTTGTATCCGATGTGAAAGTGTGTTGACCGACACTTATTTGTACATGGATTCACTTTGTCCTTAACTCATTCCCTCCAGTACTGCCCTTTTGAGTGTGTACATTTAACTCCCAGTGGGTGTGTCTTGAGCCTTTAAAAAATAAAATTATCACCTAACAGTGCAAATGCTCATTGCCAGAGATCAAATACCAGTACAGTTGGGTTTGCCATCATGTATGCTTCACAATAAAAATTTCTGTTACCTTGTATGTAGCATGGTTTTGGACTGAGTTATTAACTCAGACATGAACAAGCAATATTTGATGCCTAGAGGCGCAGTAGGAAGTAACTGCAGAAATGTCTGGAGGTGCATTCGGCTGTAGTGAGTTAAGAGAATTCTACCCCCATTGTAGTTTTAACCCATCCCACATATTTTTGTCATATTGTCACCTAAATATTGTTTAATTCTCATAAACCATTCATTGCCTTCATTTTTTTTACATTTCTGATTATTCTACTGCCATATACTGCTTCTTTACTGCTGTGTAATTCTGTTTTTCCTTCACTTCATATTGCATTCCTATTTGTATTAGACTAACTTACCTTTAATTTTTCTATGAACTGTCTAAAAGTTCTCTAAATATTAAGTGATTTTCGCTTACATTGTATCAATTTTTAACCAATGTTTTATGTCTAATTTGTTATAAGTATTTGAACTGCAGATGGTTTTGTTTTATTTTTGAAGAGTGTACAATTATTTTTCTTAATGTTTTGTAATAATTTGGAGCTTTTCTCCCTGGGCCTCCGCTGAAAATGGGCTTCTACTCAGTCTGTTAATCAAATGTCAATAAGTTAGAGTGCATGTTACTTTATTTTTATTGGGAAAAGTGACTTTATACTACTTTTGAAATTTTACTAGTTTGTGCTGCTTAGTTTCCCTGGGAGAGAAGCACCATTCTTGGCTTGTGACCTTGTAGCAAACTACTGGTCCCGTGGTCACCTCTTACAGCCACAAAAATAAAAAGTTAACTAAAAACCTTTGCCACCACAGCAGGCTAACAGTTTGCCTCAGCTGCAGGTGGGTGACTGTGCTGTGGCCAAAGTTGGTTCCTCAGACCACTCCTCTTTTCCCCCAACTCCATCTAGAGTTGCCCATACAGCCACTATGGTCTGTGGTTTAGCCACATCCTGTATGGCTGCTGGTGTCCCCTGAGTGGGCAAAGGAGAGCCACCGTTGTCTGTGTTGGGTGTTTGCAATGTTTGTCCTAATTTTCCAGTCAAAAGGAAGCAAAAAACTAAACATGCATTTTCTCCTGCTTCAGTTTCACTGGACAGAAGTAGTTTATTAAGTTTGGCTCAGGGTATTGTTCAGGCTATTGACCCTTCTTATTATGTGTTTTCTGGTAAGAGCGAAAAGGATTCCTCTTTCCCCTGAAGTAATTCAAGAAATGTAATTTAGAGAGGAATGTGATGGGATAGATGCGCTTTTTTCCTCTCAGAATTTTATAACTGGAATTCGCAGAACCTCCTGCCATCTCCCCAGTGGTGTCAGTATTGGAGAATGTGTTTGTCACAGCCCCAGCTTGCTGCACCTAAAACAGCAGGCAAAATGTACAAAGTTTGTCAGTCTTTCAAATTTCTGTACACTCATCCCACACCTGAACCTGCATCTACCTCTCAACCTCTTAACATAAGAAATATGGATAAAGTTCAAAATAAGGGGGGGGAGATGAAAAATAAGGACAAACTTTAAATATTGAGCTTATGAACTTAGAAGTTGCTAGAGTTATAAATGTATTGTGTTGGTATGCATTTTCTGAAGGATATGAAGTCTGAAACTCAGACACATTATTTAGTGAATTCAGTCCTTGATGATTTGCCAGAAAACCACAAATTTTGTGAACAAAAGGCCAAAAATATGAGGCGAAAAGCTGGACAGTTGAGAGGTATGATCTATATACAGTCAGTCTAGCTGCTGGCAAGTATTTTAAATTCAATCCTTCCCTTTCTGACAAGGATGATAAAACAATTGATAAGTTTGGGAAAAAGTGTATGCTTCTAAAACTTAAATTTTAGAATTTTGAATTGTTAGGCTCTTGTGTTAGTTTATTCTGGCTAATTGTCAAAGAAAGATGAATGTTTTATCTACAGTTCCCTCATACGAGGAAAAAAAATTGCTTTGTGTGGTTTAGTTTTTTCTGTGCCTTGGGTCTCTACTCATTATTTAAAGTGTGATCTGATGTTATCTTTTCCAGCCATTCCTGAAAGGATGGATCTCTGATCCGATTTCAGATCTAGCCACAGCCACTTCCAAACTTTGTATCCGGTGCTGAGGTTCCCCCCTCTACCCATAAGCCCTGCGTAGAGAACAAGCTACCTGAGAGTCTGTCTTGCTGTTTGAAAAGCTACAATGGGTTGTGATGTTCAGGAGAGTCTAGTATAGAACCTTTGAAGATTTTTTTTCTTTTAAATACGTAATTATTTATTCTTTCAACCTTTTTCATAGTTACAATTATGCATCTTGTAGTTTCCCTCCCCCTTGTATGTTTTTTTTTCACTAATTCTCCCTGTATAGTTGCATTATCCTCTATTTTTTACTCTTTCCAATACTCCTATATGTATATATATATATATATATATATATATATATATATATATATATATGTATATATGGGTACCTATCAAACCATCGACAACTTAAAATAACGAAACTGACTCCACCGACAACTGAATTAACAGACAGGGGCAAAACGGGCGTTTACAAGGTAAGGGGTGTAAATTCGCTACTCAAGCCTACCATGGTTTAGGAAGGGTGGCAGTGTCATGCAACCATGGTAGGCATGAGTAGCGGAGTTACACCCCTTACCTTGTAAACGTCTGTTTTAGCGCTGTCGGTTAATTCAGTTGTCGGTGGAGTCAGTTTCGTTATTTTAAGTTGTCGATGGTTTGATAGGTACCCGTATATATATATATATATATATATATATATATATATATATATATATATATATACACATATGTATGTATGGGTCCACTTTTTAATTTTGAAATGCCATAATGTTGAGATTCATAAAATCGAACCCACAATTTTGAAATCAAAAAGTGAATAGAAAAAAAAAACATGCTAAAGAAGGTTTTTGCAGGGGGTCAAGCCCCCCTGTACCTTAAATATACTAACTCCGAGATCGCGCTACAGTGAAGAGAATGGTAATGTTCCCATTCTGCACTGTCTAGAGATCACCATTACTGTTCTCTTCGCTGTAGAGAGATTTCGGAGTTAGTATATTTAAGGTGTAGGGGGTACAGGGGGACTTGCCCCCCTGCAAAAATATAGTTTTACATGTTTTTTTTTTTTTTTTTTTTTAATTTCAAGATTATAAGATCTTGAGGTTCTCGATTTGGTGTTTAGAACTTCCAGATTTTGTAATATGGAAATTATATGTGTGTGTGTGTGTGTGTGTGTGTGTGTGTGTGTGTGTGTGTGTGTGTGTGTATGTGTATATATATATATATATATATATATATATATATATATATATATATATATATATATATATATATATATATATATGTATATGTGTATAGATATATATATATATATATATATATATATATATATATATATATATATATGTATGTATATGTATATATCAATTTTATATTTATTTTTCCCTAGGTACTTTGTTCTGTCCTTCAGCGTTTTGTCGGATAAACCATCTGGTTTTAAAAAGTGTATTGCTTTCCCGCAGAAGTTATCAAACGCCAGTGCACATGACAAATGCTATACTATCTCTGGCCCTCTCACCTAGAGACCTTTGCTCTATTTGTGAAGCGTTAGGGCAGAGAGCTCTCATCAGCAGGAGGAACAAACTTATTTTGAAGGGTCTACTTCAACAATCAAGGAAATGAGCCTGCTTCAGCTTCAGGGAAGTTAGTTGCTACTTTTTCCCCTTTCTTCTTGTTCAAAAAAATGCCGAAAAGAAGAAGACACACAAAGAGACAGAAAAGGACAAGTGCACAGGCATTTCCATCAGGACAAGTGTAAGTTTTCAAAAAAAAGAGGTATCCTGACCCAAAGACTTCATCGGCTCCAGCCCCTCCTGCCAAAATATTGAAGCCCTCTGAGCCAGAATGTTTTTCAGATCTAATAATCATTGTTTCCGCTAAGCCACCAAGATTTTCACTGGAAGATGACTGTGACTCCTATGCTCTGGTCTTCAGTCCTTCAGGATAAGCTGAGATATCCTTCCAGGCCTCCTTCCTCTATGTCTTCTCTAATGACAGCCAGGTACACTCGGAGCCTCACAGAAACGGACATGAACAGAATGAAGAAGCATTTCCTTTGGACCCAGATTCAGTTGGGGGTTCTCCTGGCATTGACCACTGCCAGACCTTGGAGGCATATTTTGCCCTGGCGATCCTTGATAGCTCCATCTTTGAGCAGTCCTCCAGGATCAGAGCCCTTGGATTCATCTTTAACCTAAAGCAGGACATTTTTGGAGCTGAGGCTTAATTCTTCCTTGACTTCAATGAGTTCTCTGACAAAGTCATCTCCGATGCACACACAGAGCTGGACTGTCAGTGCCAGGAATGATAGGTTGGAATTGGATCTAAAATCTTTGGATCCAGCTTTCTCTTTAGGACACTCTGCTCTGAATGTTTGGCTCCAGTGTCATCCCTGGATCCGAGCTGGATGAGGTCCAGGTTTGAACCACCTTCAGAGGTTTTGGCTGCAGAAGTGGGGCTCTCTGAATCTATCTCTGGCTTGGTGTTTGAGTCTTTCAAAAGAGTCCTCTCCCAGCCAGGAGGGAGATATCTGACCTTTCTTAACTGGATCCTACCCATCCAAATAGGTTCTCCCTGGATCCAAGGCCTGCGATTCCTGCCTCATCGGGAAGAAAGATTTGAGCCTGTGCTTGACAGAGAATTTTTCTCTGTTTCTGATTCCTGTCCTGAACTCCTACAGCTGCAGTCCCTTGGAAACATAAGTGTAGGCGGAGGCACTTAGACTCCCCCGAGGAGACTCTTACCACTGACACTGACTTCAATGAAGGAGAAGATTCTCCTAGATTACTCCATGAAGGACATCTCATTTGGGGAGATTCTGGTACTTCTTGGATTGGGGGTGTCGTCTCGGGACCCTTCCCCAGAGGAGAGATGGTCCAGCTATTTCTTGGGTGGCTCTCCTCATTGACTAGATAGTACACCTAATAATCTCTTTGCAGGCAAGGAAGGAATTGGACACAGCTGAACCTGTTGCTAAGTAACTTTGTAACTATTTGGTTGTTAAAGAAATACTCCATTGGAGCAAGGGTCCTGCTATAGATTCCATGGTAGTGGCAGTAGCCACTAAGAAGGAGCTGGTGGAAGAGAGCTCCTCTGTCCATCCATCAGAGTCTCACGTGCATTGGATAGATTTGGGAAGTGTGTCTATGCCTCATCTATCTTTCCAGTCAGAGCATTAAATTACCTGGCAGATGTCCCCTACTTCCACAGAGATTTGACCAAGGAGATTGCTAAATCTCTTCCAGGGACCCTGTCTGTGGATCAAAAAATGGCTATTGATTCACAATTTGCTACCCAGCAGTCCCTTTCCAGTACCTCTTTGTGCCTTATCTCTAATGCTACAGAGGGTATATCTGGAACTGCTGGTACAGGCATTTTCATCAGAAGGTACATCTGGATGTGGCTTTGTGACTTTGTAGAGCATTGCAAGATGTCCTTCATCAATGCCTGTTATGATGGATCAACCTTGTTTGGTCCTGAAGTCAAAGAAGCTATCTCCAGAAGTGAGAAGGATGGTAAATCCCGCTGTGCTGTAGGGATCAAATTCTCAAAACCTCAGTGGACCTTCTCCAGAAATTAGAAGAGAAGTAGGAATAAGTAGTTTCATAAGTCCCAGTGGTTTGTGTCCGATGCTTCTGGAGAAAGAGCTCTCTGAAGTAGAGGGATATATTCTCTTAATGGACATTACCCAAGAGGCAGAGATGGTTCACAAAAATCAGGGCTTCATGGGACCTTTTTCAGAGAAGCCTTTTGAGCATTTCTGAATGTTTCCTCAACTGTTGTACTCTGAAAGCAATAAGGGGGCACTTATCTGTGCACACAACAACCTGGATAATCATCACCCAAGATAAATGGGTGCTGAGGATAGTAACCATAAGCTATGTCATACTTTTTCATACCCTCCATCACTTCAGAAATGAATTCCTAATGTTTTATCCCCACAGTGGGGAAGCAGCTGCTTCAGAACTAGAGAAACTTCTAAGGGATCTAGTGATCCAGGAGGTCCCACCAGACCAGAAAGGTTAGGAATTTACTCAAGATACTTTAGTGTCAAAGAAAAATGGAGACCTAAGACCAATTTTAGATCTAAGTTAACTAAACAAATTTGTGGAACAAACAAAATTCCGGATGGTCACAGCCCAGTCCATTCTTTCATTACTGAAGAGTGATGATTGGATGTGGCTGATGGATCTTAAGGATGTATGCTACTTTATAAAGAGGGAGAAGCAATCCAGAAGGTGTCTTTGTTTCGTGCTGGAAGCCACTCACTTCCATTTCTGAGCATTGCCTTGTGGTTGTGGACTCATCACAGCCCCCTCCCCTAGCTGTTCACCAAGTGTATGGCAGTGATAGTAGTGCATCAGTACTGCAAGGTTTCCAAATATTCCCATACCTGGATGACTGGCTCATCACTGCTTCTACCAGGAGTCTACTCATTCAAGATAGATATTCCTTGCTGCATCTCTGTGCAGACTTAGGGATCACAGTGAACTTAGAAAAGCCCAAGTTACAACCAGTTCAGTCTCTGGAGTTAATTAAAGCAACTTTGGATGCTAGATTTTAGGTAGTGAAGCTTTCTCATTGGGTCATGGAAGGTCAGGGAAATCCTTACAGCTCCTTATTGGCTTCAACAGGTGTGGTTTCCCTTTCCTGTCCTCATTTAATTCACCCACCTTTGGTTCCGGACTTGAACCCAGATTTACTTTCTCACACATTGGGGCTGCCTCACCAAAACTTTGAATCCTTCAACCTGACTGCTCAGTTATTACAATTCCAGTGATGGTTTGACAGTCTAGTTTGTCATTTCCAGTTGTATGTATTTTGTCTTCCTCTCGCAAACCTTCCACTAGGAAGGTTTATATAAGTAAATGGAAAAGGTTTTCTGTTTGGGTTGTAGAGAATAACTATCCTTTTTCAGGTTCCCTTCTATTTTGGGTTCTTTCGCACATCTTTTTCAAAGTGGTACCAGCTGTTCCACTATTAAAGCTAATTTAGAGGCAGTTTCCTAATTTCACATAGGAGCAAGTCATACTGCCATAGCTTCCTTTAGATTGTTCAAGACCCTTCTTTGAGGTACTTTCTTACTCCACCCTCCACTTAGAGATCCAGTCTGTCATGGGGTTTTACCATTCTTTTACAGATCCTGACCAGTCCTCCCTTTGAAGCTGCTGTAAAAGTGGATCTTAAGTTTTTATCCTGGAAGACCTTCTTCCTGGTGGCTATCACTTCTGCCAAGAGAATTTCAGAACTGCATGCATTATCCTCAGTGTCCATACTTCCTTTTTCTTAAGGACAGAGTAGCTCTTAAAAGTAATACCTCTTTCCTCCCCAAAGTGGCTTCAGAGTCCTTCATTAATCAATCTATAAATCTTCCAGTTTTCTTCTCAAGTTTCTCAAACAAGGGTGAATATACCCTGCATTTTCTTGATGTTCATTGCCAGTTACATTTGTGTCTACACCATGTGACAATGTGAGTTATTGCCATCTCTGCCAGGGAGAATAGGACATTGCATGCATAACATAAGCCGGCATAGTTAGCTGGAGTTTTGTAAATAATTTCATGTCATTTGACTATCGCACTGACTTGTACAGGTGCTTGTGTTAAAAATGTATCCACAGTGTTATTATAACTGATTAAATGTTTTTCTTTAAACAAAGAATTCTGGAAGGGAGAAATAGAAGTTTTTGAAATTATTCTATAATTTTCAAATACTGTAACAGATCTTAGCAAAGCTCTGAATGCGTATTGTACCAGAGTCAGGTGATCAAATGTAATATCATTCTATGATGAGCAGTGAGACAATAGAACTCGCACAGCAGCTTTTGTTTTCTTTGGAACCTGATATAAAGATCCATGACAGTAACACAGTTTGGTTAGTTGTTCAGTTCAGTTTTTGTTTTGAAGCTCATCACCTTGCCTTATGGACGTAAGCATCTCAGCATCTGTCTTGCCTTGCTGTAGTAATTAAGTTAGCTATGCAACAGTTATTATTTAGTCAGGAAAACACAGTGAGATTAGTAAAGTATTGTTTTTTTGCATCTGTTTGAATCTGTCCAGCTGTGTTGTTTGTATTTCTCTTATGATTGAAACTCTGGTGTTTATTGGATTTAGATATTTAGTATTCTCATGTTTTCTATTTTATGTATTATTAAATATTTTTATACCTTTCATTGTGGCTGGTCTTGTAGAGAATACTTTTTTAACATCTTGAGAGTACTTGTGCTTATTTTAGAGATGCCTGGGCCACTCAGAAAAGCCTTGCTGGTTTGGTTACACTCTACCATATATTTTAATATTGATTGAGCCTTAGAGTATTTGACTGGTAGCAACGTGTTGCCGTACAGTCTGGGCAGAAGGGGTACAGCTATTAAATCTATGCCAGCTTTCTGAGGAGTGTTTGCGTGTGTGTGTGTGTGCGTGTGTGTGTGTGTGTGTGTGTGTGTGTGTGTGTGTGTGTGTGTGTGTGTGAGAAAATCAGATTCCCAGGTGTGGGTGTGTCAGCTGCATGGAAATGGGACAGAGTGCTCCAGAGGGAGTCTTGTTTGGGATCTGGAGAGACAGAGAGTCCACTCCCAGGTCATGACCATGTTCTCTGTGTACTGTTGGGGGAAATTGTGCTTGATGCAGAGAGCTGCATCATTATGTAAATGCATTCCTGTTCTTAGTGACCATCTCTCAACCGTGTCAGTGGTGAGGATTGAGGCTCCTTGATTACTGGCCTGGGGTAGAGAGGCCATCACATATTTGTGGCAGAGCAGTGAGATATTAATTGAAGTTCAGTAGCCTGTGGGCAGTTGTCACTGAAGGTGTGTGTATTCTCAGCAGCCACAACAGTTTTATTCATTTTTTGTTAGTTTAGTCAAGGAAAGGAGGCAAAGATGTCGGCAGAGGATTATGGTAAACTGACAAAGAACCAATTGGCCATGGTGTGGAAACCCAAAGGACTGGTGCATGCTAACTGGACTAAAGAGGAAATGTCAGCCTTAATCGCAGATGCAGCATGGACCATTGACCAGGAAGACAACCATTTTGGTGTTGGGGATGTGCAGTCTTCAGAAATAGGACATTTCACATTTTCTTCAGAGGAATTAAAAATCCATCTGTAATTTAAGAAACTTGAACTGGAGGGTGAAGAAAAGGAGAAGCAGCGTCGGCATGAATTGTGACGTTTGGAGATCGAAGAGAGAGACACTGGCATTTGGAGACTGAAGGAAAGGAGAAGCAGTGTCAACATGAGACTGAAGTGAGACTGAGGCATTTAGAAATCAAAAAGAGACTGCAGGATTTGGATGTTGAAGAAAAGGTGAAGCAGCATCAGCATGAGAGAGAAATGTTGACCCTTCGTCAAGGTCATGGAGGTAATGGGAAAGGGAATAACTGGACCCCAGAAGCAGTAAATGTCTTCCACAATTTGCGCAGGGGGTTAACTTTAATAGCTTTACTCATATATTTGAAAGAGTACGTAAACAGTGTAATGTTGACCAAGAGCTCTGGGTACTGTACCTGCCCTTACTCCATGGTAAAGCAGTAACTGCTGTTTCTAAATGGCCAGATACTGATTGTTTAAACTATGATAGAGTAAAATATTGTTTATTGAACTGTTATAAGTTAATACCTGAAGCTTACAGAAAAAAAATGTATGAGCATAGATGCAAGATGAAAGTATATATGATTATATTGCTGAGTTAAACACTTATTTTCTTAGGTGGGTGAGTGGATGTAAGGTCACCACTTTTGAAAGACTGGCAGACCTTTTGGTGAGGGAACAGTCCCTTGGTACTTTGTGTAAGGACATGAGAATCTGGCAGACCGTGAGTGTAACTGCAGATGAGCTGGGGAGAAAAGGGGATGTATACTTTGCAAGCAGGGCATCACTGCACAAGAAGAGGATACCCAGTGCTGCACATGGATATAAGGGAACCCATGGTGGGCAGCCTAAATCACCTCAGCAGAGTCTACCAGTAACAGGGGAAGTCACTAGTTCAGGTACTTGGCCAGGATTAGGCGTTAAATGTTTTAAATCTAACCAGAGTGGCCATATAGCATACAAATGTCGATTGAAGCAACGTGGGAAACAAAAGGTGAGGGGAGCCAGCAAATGGGAATAACAGTGTGCCAGTAGTAAATTGTCTGGAGACAACAGGGGTACCAAACTATCACCAGAGTTTGTATCCTATCTTAGTGGATGGAAGACAGGCCACTTCTAAGAGAGAGAGAGCTTCTGACAAAACTATTGTAAAGCCTGCAGTGGTTAAAGAGGAGCAGTACTTGCTTGGGTAGTCCACTCCAATAAGTGCTTTAGGAGGGTGCCTGTTCCAAATACCTTTGTCCAGGGTTCACCTTGACTCTTAGAGTGGAAAAGGAAGCAAGCAGGTAGCTGTGTTTGAGGATATTCTTGCAGATGTCTTGGTAGGGAATGACTTTGATAATGCAGTACCTTGTGTGCATGCAGTTCCACGCAGTCAGGCTTGAAGGCAGGCGTGTAGGTCTGGTAGCCTGGGGGAAACCCAGACAGACCCTACACCTGCAGCTGGTGCTGGTGATGTGGCTTTTTCAGGAGGAGAGAGCTACTCTGTAGCAGTGAGCTTGAAAGTAAGCCACAGCTGCTGGTAGGTACTGATCTTCCAGTGGACAGGGTCACTTCCAGGACAGAGGTGAGTGGTAATACCCAGGCTGACAGCGAGGCATTGCTCTCAGAAGATACTAGGCTTTATGTGGAAGGGGAGCTGGGAGGAGTCACAAAGGTGAAGTTGAGACATTCTCAGCTTTCAGACCCTACATTATGAGACTTGAGGGAGGTAGCTAAGGAGGGACCTGTTACTCAATGAAAAGAGGAGTCTGTATACTGGAACAGAGGGTACTGTATAGAGAGTGGACTCCTGAGGAGGGCTAGAGGGTGAGGTAATATAGCAGTTGGTAGTGCCCAGAGCCTGCCATCTGGTGCTTCTAGCCATAGCTCCTGACATTTCTTTACAGGTCAAGTGGGCATAAAGCATACCAAGAGACATAGTATACATAACGTGTATTGGCCTAGGATTACAAGGGTTGTAATATGGTACTGCAGGACCTGTGAGCAGTGCCAAAAGGTAGGCAAGGCAGTGGACAGGGTCAAAGCTCTTTTGATGCCTTTACCTGTGATTTGCGGAGCCATTTCAGAGGGTGGCTGTGGATATTGTGAGCCCTCTGAGTACACCTAGTTCTACAGGGAAGAAGTATATCCTGGTGGTAGTAGATTATGCTACTAGCTACCCTGAGGCTGTGGCTCTGTCCTCCATTGAAGTAGAAAAGGTTTCAAATGCTTTGTGAGAGATTTTCAGCAGAGTAGGTTTCCCAAGAGAAATACTGACCGACAGAGGTGCCAATTTCATGTCAGACCTCCTGGCTTCTCTATGAAAGTGTTGTGGGGTGAAGCACCTAAAGACCACCCCTCTATCACCCCCAGACAAATGATCTTGTGGAGAGGTTAAACTCTATACTAAAGACCATGCTACGGACATTTGAAGACCAATTTAAGAGAGAGTGGGACAAATGTTTGCTCCATCTGGTGTTCATCGTGTTACCCTGCTGCAGTCATCACACTTGGGTTATCCTGTTGACAGGTGGTCCCTCAGTCGGCCTGAGTTCCAAAGTCTTGGTACAGCGTCGGTTGCTGTCGCTTCTTCCCTGATGTCAGTGCGTCAGGGGTATACAAGAGGCATCCAATGCCATTTTCTTCAGTCTTTCTTGCCGCGCGGTGCCCGAAGCAGAAGCAGTTGGCAAGTGCCGGTTGGCTGACACCTGAGATTTTCGAATCGAATTTCAGTCCGAAGTCTTCAAAGCTAAGTACCCCGTTGGGGAACCTTTTCTTGCCTCAGTCCGATGTCAGAAAAAGTTAACAATTGCATTTCTTGTGGGAAGCAAATACCTCATAAGGATTTTCATTCTTATTGTATACCTTGCCTAGGCCCAGACCACAACGTCACTTGTTGTCGGTTTTGTGCTAGGTTCAATAAGCGAACTATAAAGCGACTACCGGCAACTGACTACCGGCGTGCATAAAAAACGCAAAGATAAAGATAGGCAGCCTAGATCCAAGCCAGACTCTGAGGTCTCTGCTGGGCTGGTCGCCGGTTCTCCGGTTTTCAGTGAGGCACCTACGCAGCCCCTGATGACCGCTGAATTGGAACCCCAGACCGCTTCGGAATCTCAAGCAGAGAGTACTAGGCCGACGCAGCCATTTTCTTTAGGCCCTACCGACAACATTGCAGAAGGAGAAGCCGGTGCTGTGGAAACACCTTCGGTTTCAGAAGGTGTCTTTAGACCGACTACCCTCACCATAAAATCTTATGCTAAGCTTAAGACTCCTTTAAAATCTAAAAAGACTGTACATCAGTCTCCAGTTCAAGGCCCCATGCCTAAGAAACAGATGCTTAAGATGGCTGAAGATTTGATTACTCTGATCAGGGGTTCCCAACCCCCCCCCCCCAGACAAAAGGCCAAGACAAGAGGAGGATTATGCCTCCTCTGACCAAGTTTCTATTTCTTCAGACTCCTCTGAGGAACAGGATTACTCCTTCTCCCCTTATGAAGATTCTGATGCTGAAGATTCCATTCCCACAGCATCTCCCCACAGTATTCTAAATTTATTCTGGACATTTTTGTACCATTTCATGGGGTGGCAAAAGCCACATCACTATGGCTAGGCTTACAAATGCCCCAGGGCAGATAGCCTAGTACTAAACTATGAAACTATGAAGACTATTCCTTTGGGGAAACCTTACATACCATGAGGGAACATTTCCACTGGGAAGGTCAGGACTACTCTGACTCAAAGAAAGGGCTCCGAGAGTTTCTTTTACTTCCCCAGCACAGACCACTTGCTGTCCCTCCAGATTTAGACATTGTGGATGATGTTTACTTAGAATCTAGTCTATATCCAGATTCTCTGCCACCTGCTCCAGCCAAACCAGACAGATATTATAGAGTGCCTGACTCACACAAATTCCTTTACAAAAGCCCTGTTGCTGACCCAGAAACAATTTCCTAGGGTCCCAGAGGGGCTAAGGCTTCTATGGTTAAAAATCCTGTGCCCTCTGAAAGGGACTCCAGAGCACTAGATAGGTGGGGGAAGAAGGTTTACACCTCAGCTACTCTAGCTATGAGAGCACTAAATTGTCAATTTCACATGCTGAAATATCAGCAATTCTTAATGTCTCAATTAAAACAAAAGATGAGCACACACTCTCAACAGTCTGAATTCAAGGAAATGCAGGATCTGTTGCATGCAGCTGAACAGGTGGGCAAACATACTTTGCAATGTGGAATTTAATTCTTGGAAGCTTCCTGTAGAGCAGCTGTTACTGGGTCTGTCATACGTAGGCATGCTTGGTTAAAGGAACAAACTCTGCCTGATCATGTAAAAGCAAAATTACTAGATGCACCTTTACAGCAGGATGTCTTATTTGGTGTCAAAGCAGAAGAGGTTTTAAAGAAAATGGAGGATAAGGCAAAGTCTATGCAGACGGTCAAAGATTTCTTACAGGTACAACCCCCTCGTTTCAGCAGAAAATGGGCAGCAAAAAATTGGTCCTTTCCAGCTTTTGACAAACCACAGAGGGGTAAATACAGACGCCCTAGGGGCAGAGGTCAAGCACAAATCCCTTACAAACCTCGCCAATGGGGTACTGCAACACAGAAGGGAGGAGAAGACAGGCCCCAAACTACTAGAAGATAAACACAATGACTTAATCCTCAAACTGCTAAGCAAAACTCTCTTGGCAACTCCCTTGGGAGGAAAATTAGCACTTTTTGCAGACAACTGGCGCATCATCACAAAGGACAAATGGGTCCTAGACATTATCTCACAAGGATACAGATTCCATTTCCACACCTTGCCAAGGATAAAAGGAATGCCAAACCTGCCACAAAATCAATGGGCAGAGGCACAAAAACAAATTGCAGCTCTCATGGACATGAGAGCCATTCAACTGGTACCTACACAGGAGCAAGGCCAAGGATTTTATTCAAGGCTCTTTCTAGTCCCCAGAAAGGACAATGCATGGAGACCCATTCTGGACCTTTCAATTCTAAACACCTACTTGCAAGCACCCAAATTCAAGATGCTAACACTACAGCAGCTTCTTCCCATGTTGGGCAAGAAGGCTTGGCTAGTAACGTTGGACCTCAAGGAGGCATACCTGCATGTCCCTATCAGACAAAATTGCAGAAGATACCTCAGTTTCATTGCAGGTTCAACCCATTACCAATTCTCTGCACTGCCCTTTGGCTTATCTACTGCACCCAGGGTCTTCACAAAATGCCTGGCACCAGTAATTGCATACTGCAGACAAAGAGGAATTCAAATATACCCATACCTGGATGACTGCCTCATCTAAGCAGAAAGCAAGGACATTCTCTTACAACATCTGACGTTTGTCAAACACCTTCTAAGTTGCCTAGGGTACACATTAAACGAAAAGAAATCAAAACTAGTGCCCTCACAGAACATGACATTCCTGGGTGCCAGCTTGAATGCAATAGCCCAGATGGCTTATCTCACGCCAGACAAGCAACTACAACTAACTCAATACTTCAAAATAATGGCAACAAAGACCCAACTCCCTGCAAGAAAAATTCTGCAGGCCTTGGGATTCATGGCATCTTGCATACTACTAATACCATTTGCAAAACTGCATATGAAGAAATTACAATGGTACCTGAAAAGCGTATGGACTCAACACAGCCACAGCTAGGAAACAATGATACCTCTCATTCCCTGACTTCAACACGAGTTTCTATGGTGGCCACAGGCATGTCACCTCACCAAGGGTCAGCCTTTCACCTTACCCCCAGCCAGGCAAACTATGACAACAGATGCACCGGACTATGCCTGGGGGGCACACATGGCAGGACAGTGCGTTCAAGACAAATGGACTTCAGATCAAAGATATCTGCACATCAATCAAAAAGAAATGCTAGCTGTACAAAATGCTCTGACAGCCTTCAAGGACCTCTTACATCCAGGACAACTTATAATAAGGACAGACAATACCACAGTAATGTGGTACATAAACAAGCAAGGGGGTACACACTCCTACCCTCAATGTAGGCAAGCAATGACCTTGTGGAACACAGCACTGACTTACCAAGTTCAATTACAAGCACAATTCCTGCCAGGAACAAAAAACACATTGGCAGACGACCTAAGCAGGAACATCATGGATCCCCACGAGTGGAAACTGGATCCACAAGTATTTGCAATGATAACTCAAAAATGGGGGCGCCCAGGGTTCCCATTCAGAAGCATGAAACATCATAAGCCTGAAAATCAAAATCCTGAAACCAAAAGCCTGAAAATTCAGAATCCTGAAAGCCCAAAATCCTGAAAGCCCAAAATCCTGAAAGCCCAAAATCCTGAAACTCAAAATCCTGAAAACACAAAATAGACATACTGATGTCATTGTGGCTTTGCTATTGTTAGCCCTGTGGTGTTAGGTCATGCGTTGGGGTCAGGTAAGTGTGCGGTTGGTTTTATGTTAGGGTTAGGGGCGGTTTAAGTGAGTTAGGGTTAGGGCGCAGGTTAGGCATGTATGCAATAGTGACAAATATTGGGGTTAGAGGCGGTTTAAGTGAGTTAGGGTTAGGGCGCGGCTCAGGTGAGTGTGCAATAGTGACGGACCTTAGGGTTAGGGTTAGGGTCAGGGTCAGTTGCTAGATATTAGTGTCTTTATAGTGACCTATTAGCATTATTTGTGGTTTCAGGATTTTGGGCTTTCAGGATTTTGAGTTTTCAGGATTCTGAATTTTCAGGCTTTTGGTTTCAGGATTTTGATTTTCAGGCTTATGATGTTTCAGGCTTCTGAATGGGAACCGCGCCCAGACGTAGACCGGTTTGCCAACCCCAAAAACAATCAGCTTCCAAATTTTGCACAAGGACATTCCACCATCAAGCTTGGAAAGTGGACTCACTCTCATTCATTTGGAAAATATTGACAGTATATGCCTTCCCTACACTGCCCCTTCTAACAAAGGTGCTGCAGAAAGTCAGAATGGAGAGACCACAAATGATACTCATTGCCCCAGACTGGCCATGCCAGCACTGGTACCCACTACTAAGAAAGATGGCCCACGGCCCACCATGGATTTTACCACAAATTCTTCATCTGCTCACACAGCAAGACAGTTAGATTTTACACAGCCAGCTCAAGACCTTAAATCTGGCTGCATGGCAAATCACCTAAGCAACCAGCCAGCTCCTCTATCACAAGCCATTATGGATGTCATTCTGGAGGCCAGGAGGCTCAGCGCCAGGAAAGCCTACTCGGATAAATGGAAAATATTTTGCGCCTGGAACCAAGCTAAAGGCCAAAATCCCCTTGAGCCGGACATACCTCAGATTCTACAATATCTAACTGAGATGTTACACAAAGGACTTTCCTTTTCATCTATTAAAATCCACGCCTCGGCTATTTCAGCTCACTACAACACGGATCCTCCCTTATTTTCACATCCACTTCTAAGGCAGTACCTCAGAGGGGCCAAAAACATAAGGTCTCCCAGGAAAGCACCAACGCCAACTTGGGACTTCAACTTTGTTCTGGAAAAGCTTACGCTACCACCTTTTGAGCCAGCTTTCTCAGCTGATTTAAAGTTTATATCATGGAAAACTGCCCTGCTGCTAGCAATTACTTCAGCCAGAAGAGTCTCAGAGCTACAGGCACTAATGGCAGCGGAGCCTTTCCTCATTTTCCATCAAGACAGAGTCTCTCTACAAACTAACCCCTCCTTTATGCCAAAGGTGGTATCCAGTGTGGCTCTAAATCAAACCATCCATTTACCCACTTTTTTCCCAAATCCACAGAACAAAGGAGAAAGACTCCTGCACTCATTGGACATTCACAGGCAACTACGTTACTACTTGGATAAAATTAAGGCTTTCAGAAAATCTTACCAGCTTTTTGTATCCTATGCAACAGCATCACAAGGAAAGGCTATCTCAAAACAGACCATTTCCAAATGGATAGGACATTGCATATGTTTTTGCTACACCCATCATGGAAAACCAGTTCCTGCTAGCATAAGGCCCCACTCCACCAGGGCAGCAGCTACATCTACAGCCTTCCTCAGGGGGGTGCCAACCAGGGATATTCTGGAAGCTGCAACTTGGAGTTCAGTACACACCTTCACCAAACACCATCACTTATCACTATACTCTAAGACTAGAGCTGGCTTCGCCACTGCAGTTTTGCAGGGCCTACTACCCTCTTCTAACCCTGTTTGATTCCACCTCCCATTCTTAGCTTTGGGATTCAACCCAAGTGTGATGACTGCAGCAGGGTAACACGATGAACATAGTACAGTTTTGTACCTACCATAAATGTAGATGTTCGAGTGTTCACCCTGCTGCAGTCCAGGTTACCCTCCCTCCATCCACACTGATCTAACTGAAACCTTTCTATGCCTTTATATCTGTTACAATCTTTGGGGTGTATTTGCTTATAGCTGGAGGTATGTTTTGTTTATTATTAGTACTATATAGTGACCTCCTATTGGGGGGGGGCACCTGACATCTGGGGCAAGAAAAACTGAAGAAAATGGCGTTGGATGCCTCTTGTATAGCCCTGGCGCACTGACGTCAGGGAAGAAGGGACAGCAACCGACGCCGGGCCAAGACTTTGGAACTCAGGCCGACTGCGGGACCGCCTGATGACAGGTTAACCCGTGTGATGACTGCAGCAGGGTGAACACTCGAACATCTACATTTATGGTAGGTACAAAACTGTACTTTGTCTACAGAGAGGTGCCCCAGGAATCCAAAGGTTTTTCATCCTTTGAGTTGCTGTATGGGCATAAGGAGAGGAACTTTAGATCTGATTCGTGATGAGTGGGAAGGTGAGTGTGAACCCCACAAGTAATTTGTTGTGGCGTATGTCCTAAACCTCAGGACAAGGCTTAGGGAGCTCATGGGCTTGGCCCAGGAGAACTTGGCAGGAGTACAACAGCAGAAAAAGGTCTGGTATGACAAGAATGCTCGAGCCTGAAAGTATGCTGTGGGACTGTAGGTTGTAGTGCTTATTCCTGTCAGACACAATAAGCTGCAGGCAGCTTGGGAGGGAACCTTCAAAGTGGTAATGAAGGCCAGAGATGTTGATTGCAGGGGTACAAATTGTACTGTGTTAACAGGATGAAGCCTCAGCATGTCAGGGGGGTCCTGGGGAGACTACAAAGGGCAGGGTTGATGTTTAAGCCCACTACATGTCAAGTGGGTATGGCAGAGATCTCCTTTGTGGAACGTAGAGTGGGGAGTGGTAAGATTAGGCCAGAACCTGCCAAAGTGGAAATTATTCAGGGCCGGATTGCCCCTGTTACCAAAAAGCACGTGAGGGCATTCTTGGGGACAGCGGGGTACTATAGAAAGTTTATTTCCATTTATAGTACAATAGCTGCTCCTCTCACAGATCTGACGAGGAAAAACAGGCCAGATGAGGTAGTGTGGACCCCAGCCTGTGAGAAGTCTTTCCAGTAGCTTGAAAATGGACTCTCAAGACAGGGTATAGGTTAATGTGTTCCTAGACAGGTGCATTTCTCTCGAACAATGTTTTTCCAGGGTCACTTGAAAAACTAGCTTGAGTCTTCAATGGGGGGGATGTGACAATGTGAGGTATTGCCATCTGTGCCAGGGAGAAAAGGGCAGTGCATGTGTAACATATGGCAGCATTGTTAGTGGGAGTTTTGTAAGGAATTTCATGTCATTTGACTGTCACAGTGACTTGTATGGATGCTTGTGTTAAGTATCAACAGTAGTATTAGAACTGATTAAATGTTAATGCTTAAACAAAGAATTCTGGAAGGGAGTAGTAGAAGTTTTTGAAATTGTTCTATAATTTTCAAATAATATAACGGATCTTAGCAAAACTCTGAATGTGTATTGTACCAGAGTCAGGTGGTCAAATGTGATGCCATTCTGTAACCAGCACTGAGAGGATGGAACTCGCACAGCAGCTTGTGTTTTTTTTTTCCTTTGGAACCTGATAAAAAGATCTGTGACAGTTAATACAGTTAGTTGTTCACATCAGTTTTAGTTTTGAAGCTCATCACCTTGCCATGTGGAAGTAAGCATCTCAGCATCCTATCTTCCCTTGCTGTATTAATTAAGTTAGCTAGGGAACAGTTATTCTTTAGACAGTCAGGAGACGTAATGAGATTAGTTAAGTATTGTTTTTCTGCATCTGCTTGAATCTGACCAACTGTTATTTTTATTTCTCCTATGATTGAAACTTTGATGTTTATTGTACTTAGATATTTAGTATTCTCATGTTTTCTATTTTATATATTATTAAATATTTTTATAGATTCATAGGTAGGTACTAGGCCATTGGCCCTAGGGCCTATATAAGCCTAGCCAAAAGGTACCCTGGCTTTCCCTACCCAAGAAAATTATTTTCCTGTGCCACTGTCGAGCAGAGCCACAGAAGTGATCCCCGGGGTGAATTTCCCATCTCCCATCCAATCAAGATTTTTCTTGAAGAGTGCTAATGAGGAGCTTTGTTTGATATACATAGTTTGTTTCAGAGTATGGGAAGTCTCTGGGACAGGAATCTATCCCTCCAGCATGTTCTGTTTATTGTGGTGACAAGGTTTAGGTCTGTAGAGCTTGTAGCTCAGAGGGATTGGGATCTCTTTAAGGGGAGCATGTCCAAAAGCTCTGGGTTTGACATAGCTTTGAGTGTTAGGCAGAGATCGCCTCTGAGTAGGCGATATGTGACGGAGTAAAGCTGCAGTTTTTTGAGACGGTCTGCGTAGGGCATCTGTTTGATGCTGGTAATCCTCTTTGTGAGGTATGTCTGCGGCCTTTCCAGTTGTTGTAGATGTCTTGTTGAGACCAAAACCAAAAGGGACGTTGTACTCTATAATGGGTCTAATGGTGGCAGTGAGGGGAACAATGACCTGTTTTTTCCTGGATGAGAAGCCTTTTGTGATAAGGTGTGCCACGTAGAAGGATTTCCTGACTACTGTGTCAATGTGATTATCAAAGGAGAGACTACTGTCCACCTGTGTCCCAAGGTCTCTTATCACACTTTCGGTGTTAAGTAGACTACCGCCTATGTGGTAGTTTATGGGTACAGAGTTTTTACCAAAAGGGATGACAATGCACTTTTTGGCATTGAGCTTGAGGCCATGGTTTTGACACCAGGCATCTGTCTCAGCGAGGCCCTTTTGTAGGATGTCCACATCTTTTGGAGTTTTGATTATGGCTCCTAGTTTGCAGTCATCTGCGAACTTCATTAGCCAAAGACCTTCTGTGTTAGCCTGTACTTCAGAGTAGTAGATACCAAACAGGAGAGGACCCAGGACTGAACCCTGTGGTACTCAATGTGTCACTGGTCTGAATTTGGATTTGGAGTCTGTTACTTTCATAGTGTGGGTTCTGTCAGTAAGCCAGTTGGCAACCAGTCTTGTGACATGGGGATTTATACCTAGTTTAGTGAGTTTATCTATAATTCCAGAGTGGGGGATGGTGTCGAAAGCCTTGGCGAGATCTAGATAGGCTGTGTGAATCACCTTACCCTCATCTACGGCTTTGGTGACTGCTTCAAAGAAATCTATCAGGTTTAAGAGACATGATCTGCCTTTTACAAACCCGAACAGGGTGGGGTCCTGAGTTTGGAGATTACCAGTGTCATTGTTTATAAGTTCCATGATGATGCATTCCATAGCCTTGCAGACCAGGCTCGTCAGGCTAATGGGGCGGTAGTTTCCCGGGTCTGTGGTGGCTCACCCTTTGTGGAATGGGATAACCGTCGCTGTGCGCCATTCAGTGGGCACATAGCCTGAGGTGAGGCTATGATTGAACATGGTACTTAGGTGGGGTGCCAGTTTGTTCTGTAGTTCATGTAGAACGCAGCCTGGGATGTTGTCAGGTCCCATGGATGCTGTGTTCTTGGCTTTGGAGAGTGTGTTTTTTTACCTGTGCAGCTGTGATTACAGGAACTTTGCATTCTTCCGGTATAGAGATGGGCCCTTTAGGGGATGAGGGGGGGGGGAGTTAGCACTGAACCTATCTGCCAGGATGTTGGCAATATCAGTTGGTTCTGTATATTTAATGCCATTGTGCTGTAACTCAGAGCAGGTCTGAGTGTTGCCATTGAGATTCTTGACATAGCTATAGAATGTTTTGTGGTTGTCTTTAGAGTCTGTGGCGATTTTGTTTTCGTAACTAGCTTTGGAGGATTTTATGAAGGATCTCAGCTTCTTACTGAGGCTGACAAGGGAGTTACTCCAATCATGGGATTGTACTCTTTTTTTTGGAACAGTTTCTTTCTTTGTAGAGTTTGTTTATGGCAGGGGACTACCAGATTGGCTTCCTTTTTTTGGAGGATAGCATCTTGGATGTTCTTTTAAAATATCATTGCTTTGATCCTTGCCTTGAAGTCCTTTTGTCCTCGGTATTTAAGATACTCAAAGTAATGGGCTGCATTGGTCCAGCGCTTAAGACGACATCAGGGCGTCAGAGTACACAAACGTCACGCGGCTTCGGCATCCCTCCCAATCTTTTACGCATGGTCGATGCAGAAACTTAGCGTTACACAAGTGCGTTAAGCGTTCACAATTTTCCAGTCGGAGTTTCAGGCGGAGTCAAGTTAGCTAAATGCCCGTTGAAATATTTGTTTTTTCTTGCCTCAGTGGTTTGCCGGGATGTCAGAAAAAAAGTGAATGCTATACTATTTCTTGTGGAAACAGATACCGCATAGGGTGTCATACTTTGTGTATTCAACATTTGGGGCCTGAGCAAGCGTTGTTGGTGTAGCTTTGTATGGTTCAATAAGGGACTATTAAAAGGTTGGATTGTGCCAGGTTGGTCTTTGGGAAGCGGTGCAATTATAAGATGCCGCCGGATGCTCCGCCTTCAAGAACGCAAAGACAAGCAGCTAAGCCCAGAAGAAGAGTCGTCCGTCGGACGCCGGTTCTTTTGGGTCAGTGGAACCGGTGGTTCCACGAGGCTTCTCAGGAGTCCCAGGGGAGACTTTGTTATTGCAGGATGTGGCCTCTCAGGAGGCAGGTCAGGCTGAAGGGGCTTCTCAGGTTACTGTACTCCCTTCCTTCCTAGGGTGGTTAGGCCTTTTCCTTCTGTTTCTAAGGCTTCTCCCAGTGGCGGGCCCGGTTTAGCTTCTGCTGGTGTCACTCCTAGCTGTTCTGGGCCTGTGCCCACGCAGCACATGCTTAAAATGGCAGTAGATTTGATTACTTTGATTTGCGGTTCTTTGCCCCCTCGTGATGAGAGGCCTAGCGTGGAACGAGAGTTGGGGAGTTTTGAGCAGGCTCCAGATGTTTCAGAGTCTAGGGCTGAAGACTTGCAGGAGTACCCTCCTTATTCTGATTCTGATGCAGATGATTCTACCCCTTCTGCTTCGCCTCCAGAGGAATTTTCTTTTTCTGAAACTGTACAATCCATGAGGGAGCAATTTAAGAGGGAAGGTCAGGACTTCTCTGATTCCAGGAAAAGGCTTAGGAATTTTGTTTTTCCCCAGCATAGGCCTTTGGCTATACCTCCTGTTCTGGATGTTGTGGAAGATGTGTTTGCAGAGGCTTCACTTAATCCTGATTCTTTGCCTCCTGCTCCTGTTAAACGGATAGGTATTAAGGGTGCCTGAGGGTCATAAATATCTTTATAAGAGTCCTAGGGGACCCAGAAACTGTTAGTCAGGGACCTAAGGGTGTAAGGCCTCTGTTGTAAAAATCCGGTTCCTCCAGATAAAGAGGCCAGAGCTTTGGATAGATGGGGGAAAGTCTATACTTCTTCCACCTTAGCTATGAGGGCTTTGAATTGCCAGTTTCACATGTTGAAATATCAAACTATCTTCTTTCTCAATTGAAGTCTAAGGTGGATGCTCTGGGGGAAAGGATTGAGTGTAAAAGGGTTTCAAGATTTAGTCATGTTCTGAACAGGTGGGTAAGCATTCTTTCAATGTGGTTTTGATGCTGTACAGGCCTCTCTAGGGTGGCTGCCACTGGGTCAGTTCTTAGGGACGCCTGGCTGAGGGATCAGAATTTATCTGAACAAGTGAAGACAAGGATTTTGGGTGCTGCTTTACAGTCTGCTGTGTTGAAAGGTTCACCTGTTGAGTCAGTCTTAAAAAAAAGGAAGACAAGGCTAAGTCTATGCAGATGGGAACCGCTTCAGATCGTGAGACCGGTTTGCCAACCCCAAAAACAATCAGCTTCCAAATTTTGCACAAGGACATTCCACCATCAAGCTTGGAAAGTGGACTCACTCTCATTCATTTGGAAAATATTGACAGTATATGCCTTCTACACTGCCCCTTCTAACAAAGGTGCTGCAGAAAGTCAGAATGGAGAGACCACAAATGATACTCATTGCCCCAGACTGGCCATGCCAGCACTGGTACCCACTACTAAGAAAGATGGCCCACGGCCCACCATGGATTTTACCACAAATTCTTCATCTGCTCACACAGCAAGACAGTTAGATTTTACACAGCCAGCTCAAGACCTTAAATCTGGCTGCATGGCAAATCACCTAAGCAACCAGCCAGCTCCTCTATCACAAGCCATTATGGATGTCATTCTGGAGGCCAGGAGGCTCAGCGCCAGGAAAGCCTACTCGGATAAATGGAAAATATTTTGCTCTGGAACCAAGCTAAAGGCCAAAATCCCCTTGAGCCGGACATACCTCAGATTCTACAATATCTAACTGAGATGTTACACAAAGGACTTTCCTTTTCATCTATTAAAATCCACGCCTCGGCTATTTCAGCTCACTACAACACGGATCCTCCCTTATTTTCACATCCACTTCTAAGGCAGTACCTCAGAGGGGCCAAAAACATAAGGTCTCCCAGGAAAGCACCAACGCCAACTTGGGACTTCAACTTTGTTCTGGAAAAGCTTACGCTACCACCTTTTGAGCCAGCTTTCTCAGCTGATTTAAAGTTTATATCATGGAAAACTTCCCTGCTGCTAGCAATTACTTCAGCCAGAAGAGTCTCAGAGCTACAGGCACTAATGGCAGCGGAGCCTTTCCTCATTTTCCATCAAGACAGAGTCTCTCTACAAACTAACCCCTCCTTTATGCCAAAGGTGGTATCCAGTGTGGCTCTAAATCAAACCATCCATTTACCCACTTTTTTCCCAAATCCACAGAACAAAGGAGAAAGACTCCTGCACTCATTGGACATTCACAGGCAACACGTTACTACTTGGATAAAATTAAGGCTTTCAGAAAATCTTACCAGCTTTTTGTATCCTATGCAACAGCATCACAAGGAAAGGCTATCTCAAAACAGACCATTTCCAAATGGATAGGACATTGCATATGTTTTTGCTACACCCATCATGGAAAACCAGTTCCTGCTAGCATAAGGCCCCACTCCACCAGGGCAGCAGCTACATCTACAGCCTTCCTCAGGGGTGCCAACCAGGATATTCTGGAAGCTGCAACTTGGAGTTCAGTACACACCTTCACCAAACACCATCACTTATCACTATACTCTAAGACTAGAGCTGGCTTCGCCACTGCAGTTTTGCAGGGCCTACTACCCTCTTCTAACCCTGTTTGATTCCACCTCCCATTCTAGCTTTGGGATTCAACCCAAGTGTGATGACTGCAGCAGGGTAACACGATGAACATAGTACAGTTTTGTACCTACCATAAATGTAGATGTTCGAGTGTTCACCCTGCTGCAGTCCAGGTTACCCTCCCTCCATCCACTCTGATCTAACTGAAACCTTTCTATGCCTTTATATCTGTTACAATCTTTGGGGTGTATTTGCTTATAGCTGGAGGTATGTTTTGTTTATTATTAGTACTATATAGTGACCTCCTATTGGGGGGGGGCACCTGACATCTGGGGCAAGAAAAACTGAAGAAAATGGCGCTGGATGCCTCTTGTATAGCCCTGGCGACTGACGTCAGGGAAGAAGGGACAGGAACCGACGCCGGGCCAAGACTTTGGAACTCAGGCCGACTGCGGGACCGCCTGATGACAGGTTAACCCGTGTGATGACTGCAGCAGGGTGAACACTCGAACATCTACAGTTATGGTAGGTACAAAACTGTACTTTGTCTACAGAGAGGTGCCCCAGGAATCCAAAGGTTTTTCATCCTTTGAGTTGCTTTATGGGCATAAGGAGAGGAACTTTAGATCTGATTCGTGATGAGTGGGAAGGTGAGTGTGAACCCCACAAGTAATTTGTTGTATGCATGTCCTAAACCTCAGGACAAGGCTTAGGGAGCTCATGGGCTTGGCCCAGGAGAACTTGGCAGGAGTACAACAGCAGAAAAAGGTCTGGTATGACAAGAATGCTCGAGCCTGAAAGTATGCTGTGGGACTGTAGCTTGTAGTGCTTATTCCTGTCAGACACAATAAGCTGCAGGCAGCTTGGGAGGGAACCTTCAAAGTGGTAATGAAGGCCAGAGATGTTGATTGCAGGGGTACAAATTGTACTGTGTTAACAGGATGAAGCCTCAGCATGTCAGGGGGGTCCTGGGGAGACTACAAAGGGCAGGGTTGATGTTTAAGCCCACTACATGTCAAGTGGGTATGGCAGAGATCTCCTTTGTGGAACGTAGAGTGGGGAGTGGTAAGATTAGGCCAGAACCTGCCAAAGTGGAAATTATTCAGGGCCGGATTGCCCCTGTTACCAAAAAGCACGTGAGGGCATTCTTGGGGACAGCGGGGTACTATAGAAAGTTTATTTCCATTTATAGTACAGTAGCTGCTCCTCTCACAGATCTGACTAGGAAAAACAGGCCAGATGAGGTAGTGTGGACCCCAGCCTGTGAGAAGTCTTTCCAGAAGCTTGAAAATGGACTCTCAAGACAGGGTATAGGTTAATGTGTTCCTAGACAGGTGCATTTCTCTCGAACAATGTTTTTCCAGGGTCACTTGAAAAACTAGCTTGAGTCTTCAATGGGGGGGATGTGACAATGTGAGGTATTGCCATCTGTGCCAGGGAGAAAAGGGCAGTGCATGTGTAACATATGGCAGCATTGTTAGTGGGAGTTTTGTAAGGAATTTCATGTCATTTGACTGTCACAGTGACTTGTATGGATGCTTGTGTTAAGTATCAACAGTAGTATTAGAACTGATTAAATGTTAATGCTTAAACAAAGAATTCTGGAAGGGAGTAGTAGAAGTTTTTGAAATTGTTCTATAATTTTCAAATAATATAACGGATCTTAGCAAAACTCTGAATGTGTATTGTACCAGAGTCAGGTGGTCAAATGTGATGCCATTCTGTAACCAGCACTGAGAGGATGGAACTCGCACAGCAGCTTGTGTTTTTTTTTTTCCTTTGGAACCTGATAAAAGATCTCAGACAGTTAATACAGTTAGTTGTTCACATCAGTTTTAGTTTTGAAGCTCATCACCTTGCCATGTGGAAGTAAGCATCTCAGCATCCTATCTTCCCTTGCTGTATTAATTAAGTTAGCTAGGAACAGTTATTCTTTAGACAGTCAGGAGACGAATGAGATTAGTTAAGTATTGTTTTTCTGCATCTGCTTGAATCTGACCAACTGTTATTTTTATTTCTCCTATGATTGAAACTTTGATGTTTATTGTACTTAGATATTTAGTATTCTCATCTTTTCTATTTTATATATTATTAAATATTTTTATAGATTCATAGGTAGGTAGTAGGGCATTGGCCCTAGGCCCTATATAAGCCTAGCCAAAAGGTACCCTGGCTGCCACCCAAGAAAATTATTTTCCTGTGCCACTGTCGAAAGCAGAGCCACAGAAGTGATCCCCGGGGTGAATTTCCCATCTCCCATCCAATCAAGATTTTTCTTGAAGAGTGCTAATGAGGAGCTTTGTTTGATATACATAGTTTGTTTCAGAGTATGGGAAGTCTCTGGGACAGGAATCTATCCCTCCAGCATGTTCTGTTTATTGTGGTGACAAGGTTTAGGTCTGTAGAGCTTGTAGCTCAGAGGGATTGGGATCTCTTTAAGGGGAGCATGTCCAAAAGCTCTGGGTTTGACATAGCTTTGAGTGTTAGGCAGAGATCGCCTCTGAGTAGGCGATATGTGACGGAGTAAAGCTGCAGTTTTTTGAGACGGTCTGTGTAGGGCATCTGTTTGATGCTGGTAATCCTCTTTGTGAGGTATGTCTGCGGCCTTTCCAGTTGTTGTAGATGTCTTGTTGAGACCAAAACCAAAAGGGACGTTGTACTCTATAATGGGTCTAATGAGTGACGAGTAGAGGGGAACAATGACCTGTTTTTTCCTGGATGAGAAGCCTTTTGTGATAAGGTGTGCCACGTAGAAGGATTTCCTGACTACTGTGTCAATGTGATTATCAAAGGAGAGACTACTGTCCACCTGTGTCCCAAGGTCTCTTATCACACTTTCGGTGTTAAGTAGACTACCGCCTATGTGGTAGTTTATGGGTACAGAGTTTTTACCAAAAGGGATGACAATGCACTTTTTGGCATTGAGCTTGAGGCCATGGTTTTGACACCAGGTATCTGTCTCAGCGAGGCCCTTTTGTAGGATGTCCACATCTTTTGGAGTTTTGATTATGGCTCCTAGTTTGCAGTCATCTGCGAACTTCATTAGCCAAAGACCTTCTGTGTTAGCCTGTACTTCAGAGTAGTAGATACCAAACAGGAGAGGACCCAGGACTGAACCCTGTGGTACTCAATGTGTCACTGGTCTGAAGTTGGATTTGGAGTCTGTTACTTTCATAGTGTGGGTTCTGTCAGTAAGCCAGATGGCAACCAGTCTTGTGACATGGGGATTTATACCTAGTTTAGTGAGTTTATCTATAATTCCAGAGTGGGGGATGGTGTCGAAAGCCTTGGCGAGATCTAGATAGGCTGTGTGAATCACCTTACCCTCATCTACGGCTTTGGTGACTGCTTCAAAGAAATCTATCAGGTTTAAGAGACATGATCTGCCTTTTACAAACCCGAACAGGGTGGGGTCCTGAGTTTGGAGATTACCAGTGTCATTGTTTATAAGTTCCATGATGATGCATTCCATAGCCTTGCAGACCAGGCTCGTCAGGCTAATGGGGCGGTAGTTTCCCGGGTCTGTGGTGGCTCACCCTTTGTGGAATGGGATAACCGTCGCTGTGCGCCATTCAGTGGGCACATAGCCTGAGGTGAGGCTATGATTGAACATGGTACTTAGGTGGGGTGCCAGTTTGTTCTGTAGTTCATGTAGAACGCAGCCTGGGATGTTGTCAGGTCCCATGGATGCTGTGTTCTTGGCTTTGGAGAGTGTGTTTTTTTACCTGTGCAGCTGTGATTACAGGAACTTTGCATTCTTCCGGTATAGAGATGGGCCCTTTAGGGGATGAGGGGGGGGGGAGTTAGCACTGAACCTATCTGCCAGCATGTTGGCAATATCAGTTGGTTCTGTATATTTAGTGCCATTGTGCTGTAACTCAGAGCAGGTCTGAGTGTCGCCATTGAGATTCTTGACATAGCTATAGAATGCTTTGTGGTTGTCTTTAGAGTCTGTGGCGATTTTGTTTTCGTAACTAGCTTTGGAGGATTTTATGAAGGATCTCAGCTTCTTACTGAGGCTGACAAGGGAGTTACTCCAATCATGGGATTGTACTCTTTTTTTTTGGAACAGTTTCTTTCTTTGTAGAGTTTGTTTATGGCAGGGGACTACCAGATTGGCTTCCTTTTTTTGGAGGATAGCATCTTGGTTCTGTTGGGGATTGCACGATCCATGCACTCATGTAAGTGCTTATAAAGTACATTTGTGTAGGATTCAGCAGTCATACCTCTATTGTCTTTCAGCATGGGTGTTGTGAAGTTTGCCACTTCTGTCTTAAGAAGCATGAAGTTGGCTTTGGAGAATTTTTTTACGGTGGTTTCCCTAATTGGGGGGGGGGTGTGGATGGCTAGGGTAATTAGCTTGTGGTCAGATCTGACCAATGAGGAATTGATCTCTGGTGTGGAGCACCGGTTGCCCATGTTGGTAATAACCAGGTCTAGGATATTGCTGCCCCTGGTGGGGGTGTGAATTAATTGATCCAAGGCATTGGAATTTATGAATTCCAGAAAACGTTGAGCACAAGAGTTGGTAAATGAGTAGTTTTCCCAGTTAATGGTGGGGTAGTTGAAATCACCCATTATTAGGGTGTTAGGTTGTGCCCTAATATTTTCCAGTGTATCAAGAAATGAGGAGTGGGAATCCTGGAGCATGGTGGGGGATCTGTAGCAAGCTACAGTTTGGATTGCAGTCTTGCCCAGAGTTAGTTGCACTTGGATAATCTCAGATGCGTTATGATGAGCAACTAGCCTGGAGGTGTGGATATCCTTAATGAATATGGACACACCTCCGCCTTTAGTGTTTTGGTCCAGATTAGGTGGCCGAAAGGTGTGGTATGAATTATAGCCTGGTAATGCAGGGGTACTCTCTGGAGCCTTGAACCAGGCCTCTGTCACTGCACAGATGTCGATGTTCTCCATTTTAAGGAGTGCCTCGAGTGAGTGCATTTTGAGATTTAGACTTCTAACATTGAGTAGCAATACCCTCAGATTCTGCTTGCTTGTACCTGTTATGGTGGTGAATTTGTCATTTGAACCTTGCCTAAAAAAGGCACTGTAGGGGTGGCTAGAGCCTTAGCCAGTATCTGGAATCCCGGGGGCGACAGGTGCAGGCTATCTCTGGCAAAGTATCGTGGTTTGTCGATCATGTCATCCCAGGCAGACAGGTACTGGATCCCCTTAGAATGACACTAGAAGCTTAGCCAATTGTTGAAGTCTCATTTTGTCCTTGTACTGTGGTATCATTCTGGGTGATGGCAGGATGCTACTCAGGGCTAGGGTCAAACCTGCCTGGGCTACAAGATCGGACAGCTCCTCCATGTCCCTTTTCATGTAGTCCAGGGAGGTACGTCTCAGGTCATTCACACCAACATTCCTTTCATTGTGGCTGGTCTTGTAGAGAATACTTTTCATGTCTTGAAAGTACTTGTGCTTTTTTAGTGACACCTTAGCCACTCTGAAAAGCCTGGCTGATTTGGTTACACTCTACCATTTATATTAGTATTGATTTTACTCAGTATAATTGGATACCCGTAAAGAGCCTTAGGAGTAGTTGACTGGTGGCAACGTATTACTTTATAGTCTGGGCAGGAGGGTGCAACTAGGAAATTTATGCCAGCCTTTCCCAGGAGTGTGTGTGTGTGTGTGTGTGTGTGTGTGTGTGTGTGTGTGTGTGTGTGTGTGTGTGTGTGTGTGTGTGTGTGTGTAAGTGTGTGTGTAAGTGTGTAAACCAGATGGCCAGGTGTGGGTGTGTCATGGAAGTGGGACACAGTGCTCTGTGTTGAGTCTTGTTTGGGATCTGGAGAGACAGAGTCTCCAGTCCCAGGTCCGGAAAGTGTTCCCTGTGTGCTGTTGAGGGAAATTGTGCTTGATGCAGAGAGCTACATCCTAAAATACTGTGTAAATCTATTCCTTTTTAGTGGCCACCTCTCACCAGTGTCAGTGGTGAGGATTGAGGCTCCTTGATTACTGGCCCGGGGTAGAGAGGCCATCACACACCACACTAAGTCCTTCAGAAAAGTTTGTATCCTTCTCCAATGCTAAATTAAGCAAAGCTGTGTCCAAATTTACTCTTTATTGATGTTTGCCTCTGTGTATTTTATTTGTTTACCAGGAAAAAGGAATTACTGTTCTTCCCACTTTGAAAGTACATTTTGCCAGTTTGTTGGTTTCATCTATGGCTTTTTTTCTCCAGAGTTCCAGTTGATGAAGTATGTTTTTCAGTTACCTGGTCCAAGGTTCATACCTTCATCTCCCATTATGAATTGGATATGCAGTCTAGAGTTAGAGCTTCTTTTGGTTCAGCAGTGCTATGTCCTTCCATGGGATCTCCCAGGTGCAAAAGTAGTTGGACTCTATCCCGTCTATTGATGAACAGACTGAAAATGCAATATCAGATTTTAAAGTTGTGTACACAGAATAAAAATAGATATTTGTGCTTCCATCCTTTCCTTCAACTTTTCTCCTACCTTCTCCCTCCTTTTTTGTTATGGTAGCAATATAATATGGTAACAACTAATCTCGTTCTGAGGTAGGCCTAACTGACCTGGCTTTGGCTCTTGAAGGTATTGTCTTTTTCTGCCTGTTTTGCCTCATACAGGTTGCCATGAATTGACTCATTCTCTGCTTAAAATAGCTTGCAAGTGTATATATTGTAAGATCAGGTTTTACTTAAATATAGTTTGTTAGATATAAATACAGTGTTCTCTGCATGAGTCTTGAAATGCAGCCATATTAAAGCAGGCCTATATCTTTGTTTTATGCATTCAGTTACAGTAGAAAGGAATGTTTCAATGAAGGATACAAATGAGCTCAGAAAAATAACCTTCAGATAAGAATGAAATGTGCAGTACATTGAGTACCAACAGAACTTGTTTAGATGGTATGAGGCTTGGAAACCAAGGTTAAAGAGGCATGTAGAACTTGTAGGAAATTTACAGGGTTTAGTATTATTAGGAGAGAGACTTCAGACACAGAAGTCATTAAATTAGTTGTGACTGATATGCAGCAAGTAACTGCAATGCAGTCCACAGGAGTCATGAAAAGAATGCCAGTTATTATTAAGTCTGCCATGCTGGATGAAATCTTTCTGCGTACAAAAGCCACAGACAGTATGAGTGTAGAAGCTATGGACATTATAATTGAGTCTATTTCTGTTTATCAGCATTGTTTTTGTAAGAACACCAGGAAGTTTTGTTTCAGATATTATTGATATCTACCTCTACTGTCTGCTGCTACTATGTAATAAGCAACTTTCATTAGTTCTTTTGCACAGACTTTTATTTTGAAAGGTACAAGAAGATTTCACACGTAAAGGAGAATCTTCTACATTTATCACTTGTTCAACACAGATCTGGTTAATGAAAAGACAGACATTCATTCCAGCTTCATTACACTATCTTGCAGTTTCAATACAGTTCTTTCAATTCTTAAAATGGCGAGCCAGCAAACTTGATCTGAGGTAGCTCGTTCTATTAACAGTGTTTATGGGTGGTGTGGAGCCTGAGCACCAGATCCAAAGCTTGGAAGTGGCTGTGGTTGGATCTAAAACCCATCTATTGAGAAAAGTGTGGAAACAGCACAGATCTAACATTATGATGAGTACATAACTTTTGTTGTATGACTGTAGATACTGCATGTAAGACTGTTACCACTGGTACTGTGTTGACGAGATTTGCCTAGCTGCGCTTCACGACCCAGGAAGAACTGACAGGCAAAGAAAACGATGAGATAGACTTGAATTTTACTTTATTAGGTAAGGGAGTTATTCGAACTGTTAATAAAAAAATTTAATGTTTAATTATGCTGGGGTTGATTTAAATGTAAATTTAAGGGTATTTTTTGAATGAAAAAGAACAACATTTCTAAAACTTGGTTGTTTTAAAAAGGAAGGGTGTTTTTAACCTCACTCTCTGTCTGGTTTTGCACTTATTTGAGACAAGATATGAGAAGTTGAGAAAAGGGATTTACAAATCAAAAGGGTGCTCCTTCAAAAACTTGTCGATAGTTGAGTATGCAGTTTTAAATGAGTTGATTATTGATGAAAATATTAGGATTATGAAGCCAGACAAGTGTGGTGGGGTTGTGTTAATGAACAAAGATGACTATGTTGGCAGAATGTCTAACTTATTAAATGATGATAAGGTTTATGAGATTTCTTATGTTATTGAGATGAATGTAGCATATTGTGAGATTGACTACTGGCTGAAAGATTCCTTAATGGAAGGTCAGAAATTGACAGTGTCATGGGGAACTCAGACATAGTCTGTTAGGCTTCTCCACTAAACCAAAAAAATGGAAGAGATTTTATTTTTGGAGCTGACAAAGAAATTTGAGATTTCTGAGCCTAATTTGAGGTGACTCTCTTCAATATCTTACTGGAGTTATTGGACAAAGGTTTGTCCTTCTTCCATTAAGTTTCCATTGCTACAATTCAAGCTCACTATGATTTGTGACCCACCTTTGTTTCGCATCCTTTGTTCAAGCAACAGTTTCGCCCAGAAAGAATAGAAGACCCCCTCCCCGCGCCTAACTCCCTACTTCTGCTTGGGATCTCAAAAACTTGTTGGAACAACTTACTCTACAACCTACTGCAGAATTGAAATACTGCTGAATTAAGACTGCTTTGGAACTGCTTTTCTTTTGTTGTTGGCTATTACAAGAAGGCAAAGAAGGGTGTCTGAGTTGCACCTTGATATGGCAGTAGGATAGCCTTTAATAAATTTCCATCCTTTTAGGGTATCATTCACGTACCTTAAGGTGGTTTATAGTGGTTTCTTTAAACCACGTTTTACAAACCAAATTATTCATTTGCCAAAATAAAGCAGATTTAAATGTCAAAATAAAGGGAAAAGATTTTGCACAATTTAGATATGCACAGGCAATTATTTAGGCAGTTTAAACGGTTGTTTGTTACTTTGCAGTTCAGCAGTTGTTTGTTACTTTTTCTTTTTGAGTGTTCGGGCAAGCCTGTGTTTTGCATTGCATTTTGTTATTCCCATCATGGCAAGGAGATTCCAGCTGGGATTAGGCCTCATTCCACTAGGGCTACTGATATTTTGGAAGCAGCTACTTGGAGTTCAGTGCATACCATTATCACCTTCCTATCGCATGTTGTCAGCTCCTACTTCTTTATGATTTGCCAGTCTGCTTTGGGATTCGTGAGTTTACATGCTTATATTTTTGTATATATTCTTGTATATATTGTACATGTTTTTATATTGAAGAAAACATGTTTATGTGTATGTTACTGATAGGTACAGGATCCCTCATATTTTTGGGATCCCTAAAGTACACAAAAACATTGTTGAACCTCCATTAAGACTTAATATTAGGGGTGGGCAGATCAAAAATGGAACCACTGGCCAAGTGGATAGCTTGGAAATTAAAAAAATATATTGAAAAAGCTTCCTCATGTGCTGATTGATTCACGGCACTTCCTGAATGAGATGAAAAATACACATTATGACAGGGAGGCTTGGTTTGTAATGATTAATGTTAGAGACTTATTTTCAGTAGTTCTGCAAGAATTGTCTCTTGAGTAGTTTAAGGAAGTTTTACTGGTTGACAAGAGTATTGCAACCAGGAAGTTGGCAATTTTGGTTGAACTAATGTGGATTGTTTTGCAAAAAGTGTTATTCGATTTGTGGGTGAAATTTGCCATCAAATTTCAGGTGTGGCTGTGGGTGCTGCACATGGCCCATTGTTTGCCAATATAGTATTATTATACTGGGGAAAATACATTTTTTGTTTAACTCTGCAATGTATAAATATTGTACAAGGTATTTTTGGTTCCTTGATGACATAGGATGGGGTTGATGCAGTAGATCAACCCAGAATTGTTGAACATGCTCCATCTTAGCAAAACCAAATCTACTCGAGCTACACGCTCTTGGGATATAAACCTCAACACAACAATGACTAGAACATGCTGGAGGGATAGATTCCCTTCGCAGAGACTTCCCTTACTATGGAACAGGGTCTGGATCTACATAAGACAGAGCCCCTCACTATCACTCTTCAAGAGGAACCTTGATGAGTGGATGGGTAACAGAAATTTAACACCGGGGATCACACCAACAGCACTACTAGATAGGGGCCAAGGGTACTAGCTGCTAGTACAAGGGTCTAGGGAACTACTAAAGGGGCAGTGAATACCGCACAACATGGCTGGGCTAATATATGCCTTCGGGCAGGTAGCCCAGTACCAACCTATGTGTTTTTAAAATATTTGAATGAGACTACTTCTTTTGTTAAGTTTTACATATTTAGTAGCAAGTGATAGTTGCAACTTTTTGGATGTTACAATTAATAAAGACTTAGTTAATAGTCAATATTCATCTCACATTTACTGAAAAAAAGCTTTTTGAAGTCTTTTCAGTAGTTGCCACCTTTTTTTACAAAAAAGTCCATCTGATGTTGCCTTTATTTGCTCTTCAACCTGAGGGTTTGGATCCAAGGATCGGATCTGATTCCGCTACATACTAAAGTTCCAGGATCCGAAATTTGAGCTCCTCCCCTACCCATAATGCTCCTCTCCTCCAAATCCCCCAAATCTCGTTTGCTGCGCTTTGTCAAGCATTGGGAATCTATTTGTCTGAGATCCTATGGGTTTTCCATGCGTTTTTCAGAAGCTTTTATATTGTATTTCCATTACTTTTTCCTGCCTATCAATATTTCTTTATACAGTTAAGCTTTGCATTGGCTTTTTGTCTTTTGGGCTTGCAGTTTCTTTCATCTGTTACACTTTCTACTTCAGGTGCTCAGACCACCCCCTCCAAAAAACACAAAGATCGCAAGAGGTACCCCAGTAGGTCTCGTCAATCTGGGGAACCTCCTGGCAAGTCAACCAAGTCATCAGATACAACCTCTTTGGCTTCCATAGTCATCCAAGCCTCTCCTCAACACTGGAGCCATAGTTTCTCCCTGGAGCTGGTGACCTCCAGTCCCAAGTCCCCTCTCTTGCATCCTCCAAGACCAGTTTCCAGGCTGCCTCCGTTGCTTCTTCCACTAGGTCCTCTCGCAGCCTTTTCAAAGCTGAAGTAGACAGCTGGGGATTCTGTCTGGTCTGTCCACTCTGGATCTATGAGCAATGTTTCTGCCTTTCTGCTGATATCTTCTCTGATTTGACTCCTGGTTTTGGAATTATTGGGCTCAAACTTTCCTGGAGTCGAGACATCTGAGCTGACAGGTATGGCTTCCTTACCTCTGGTTTCCCTGGCTTGCCTGGCTCTGACCTTTTCAGAGCAGAGTGGCTATCGGAGCCATAGCTTCAACATCGGGTCTGAGGGGTTGAAGTCAGCCACAAAGTTTTCAGTGCTTTCTCTTCCCCTTGAGGCCTCAGTGCTTGATAGCTTGGCTCTGACTCCTCACTCAGGTCTGGGTGGTAGGGATTCATGGAGCATCCCTGTCGACAGCTTCGGCTCCAGCAGGGGTGCCCTGTGTATGTCTGTCTCCGTCTGCGTTCGAGGTGGTGGAGAGGGTTCTTTCTGCCACCAGAAGAGCCTCGACTGTATCTGCATCAGAGCCTGGTCCCCCTCCAGCAGCTTTTGTGTCTGAGCCGTCTATCCTCTCTCCTCCAGACAGCCTGCCCAGAAAGACTTCTGGACTGCTTCCCTTTCAGAACACCCAGAGTCTTTGACACCTCCCTGGAGCACCCCACCGAGGAGGTCCCTTGGAAACACCAGTGCAAAAAGAGACACTTAGATTCACCTTTGGAATCCATCATGGAGGTCACTGATCTCGATGAAGGTGAAGGGTCCCCTAGATCACCACCTGAAGAGATCTCCTTTGGGAACATCTTGGAGATCCTGTGCCAAAAAGTTGGTTTGTCTTTCCCAAATTCTATCCCGGAGGAATTGGTGCTTTTGGAAGCTTTTGGGTCAGGCTCATCTACATTTTGCTTATCGCCCTCTGCAGATCCCCTTATCAAACTTGTGTTGCACAGGGTGTGGAAGGAGAGGACACAGTGAAACCTATCCGAAAACAGCCTGACAAGATTCTTAGTGCCTCTCCAGACTGACCCCACTGGACCAAGCGTCTTCCCATTGATGCTATGGTGGTAGCAGCAGCCACCAAAAAGGAGCTGCCCCAGCAGAGCTCTACCATCCATCCTCCTAACAGGGAGTCTAGGGCCTTGGACAGGTTTGGTAAGCAGGTATACACTTCAGCGACCTTCACTTGGCAAGTGCTGAATTATTTGGCACATGTTAACCACACTACAGAGAGACTTAGTCAAGGAACTCTCTAATTCTGCCCCAGATCCGTATCTGCTGTGGAACAGAAAGCCTATTCCTCTAGGATGGCCACCCTTCAGTCTATTTCAAACACGTCTGGAAGGTTAATTTCTCATGCTGCCAAAGATGCCTCACGGGCGGCTGGATCAGGAATTGCTACCAGATGCCATGCCTGGATGCAGCTGTGTGATTTCTCGGAACCCTACAAGGTGTCCTTCACCAATGCTTTTTTTGGCGGATCGACTTTCTTTGGTCCTGCTGTCAGAGAGACACTGTTCCAAAGTGAATAGGATGGAAAGACCTCGTCTGCCTTCAGAATCTGCTTTGCTACCCCACAATGTACCTTTTCCAGGAACCAGCATGGAGTTAAGAAGTTGTGGTTCTGAAAATCTCAAGGTCCTTTTCAGAATTCACAGGGAGACATTCCTTCCAGGGGCAGAGGAGGAAATGGCTATAATGGCAGATGAGGTCCAGTGAATCAAGGGTCTCAAGATACCTTCTCGGACAGACCCAATCGGCGATCCTGAGGGATTGCCTGACTACTCGTCTCTGAAGGCAGTCAGGGGACATTTGTCTTTACATCCAACAGCTGGCAAGCCATCACAAAAACATTACCGGGTGTTAAAAATGATGTCCAGAGGCTATGTAGTACCCTTTTTCCAAAAGGTCTGTCCAAGCAGAACCCTCCCTGATGTTCCACCCAATCAGAGGAAGGCTGCAGCCTTAGAAAAAGAGTCATCCAAAGTGTCCCCCCAGACTAACTCTGATCAGGCATCTACTCTAAATTCTTGTTAGTGCCCAGAAAGATGGGGGACCTCAGGCCCATTCAGGACCTTACAACCCTCAACAAATCTGTTGCCAGCTCAAAGTTCTGAATGGTCAAGATTCTGTTCATTCTGCCCTTCAAGCAGAAGGATGTTTGGATGTGCTCTCTAGACCTTCAAGACACATACAATCACATAAGTATGAACAGACACTCTAGAAGATTCCTACTGTTCTGGCTGGGAGCCAGTCACTACCAGTTTAGAGTACTTCCCTTTGATCTCACCACAGCCCCCAGGGTGTTCACCAACTGCATGGCAGTAGTGGCAGCTCACCTGAGACTGCAAAGATTCCAGGTGTTTCCATATCTTGGCGATTGGCTCCAAACTGCTTCCACCAGGCATCGACTCTTAGAAGCCAGAGTTTTCCTGTTCCATCTAGCCTCAACCTTGGGCATCTCCAGCAATCTAAAAAAAAGTCTCAGCCTCAATGGGTCCAAGTCATTGACTTCATTAGAGCCTGCCTGGACACCGTTCAGTGTCCTTCTATTCTCATGTTGCAGTATTCATAACAGTAGGGAGTGCTGCCTGCAGCACCACTGTCTGGCCAGTATACCAAAGTGTTTTTTCAGGAGGGTGCATGTGACATCCCTTACCAGGGCCATAAACAGACGTGGGGTTAAAAGTAATGTCTGCACGCACCCTCTTCAGAATTTTTCTGCCGCAGTGAATGTCGGACTTCTGTTTGCCACCATAAGCAGATCACGTTCTTCAGATGACCAGTTACAATTCCGTTCAAGACTAGACAACCGTTTCTTCGACCGATACAGATAAGTGCTCTGTTGTTTTTTTTTTTTCCTTCTTTTTGATTACAGTTTAGAGTTGCATGTCAGCTAGAAACGGGAAGTGTGCTTGTGGGAGACAAATTCTCACAAGGACACACATGAGAGATGCGTATTTTGCTTAGGCGAGGCCCACGACCATGCATCCTGCCCCATTTGCAAATCTTTCGTCCCCAAAACTCTTCACAACCACCTCGTGGCACTAAAGTTGTATTTAGAGACTCAAAGGCTACGTCGCTTAGCGCTCAGTATGGAAGGAGGGGTAGGCCTGTCTGACGAGCCGCCGAGGAAGAAGACTAAGAAAATTAGGCCAGAATCCCAAGCTGCGCCTCAGGCATCTGAGCAGGTTTTTGAGGCGCCTGAAAGCCCGGAATCCTCTCAGGTGGCAGTTTCAAAAGCAGGCCCAGGGACCTGAATGGAAGCTGGTATGCCAGAAACCGCGTGTACGTCTGCTGAGGTTTATCTGACATCAGATCCTGATGGTGGAGGGGAACCACGACTCACTCGTCAGAAGGCCCTGCTCCTTCTCTTCCGACTGAACAGATGTCCACCTCGATGCTTTCTCCACCAGCTATTCCTTTGAAGAGAAATAAAACCAAGCACCCTGTACCTCAATCAGTTCCTGGCTGGGAAGCATTTTCACAAATTCTCTTTAAGGCATTTCAGGCCTTGCAGACACAACAACCTCCCCCTACAGTCTCACCTCAGCCGCCCTTACAGGTATCTGAGGAAGACTACTCCTCTTCTGAGGAATCATTTTCTTATGAAACCCAAATAGACTCCCCCAAGGATTTCATTACCCCAGAGGAGAAGGATTCCATATCTCCTGAGTCCCCAGGAGAAGAATTTACCTTTGGGGACACTATTTCCCTCATGAGGAACATTTTAAGTGGCAGGCATTTGAGGTTTTTGACTCCAAGAAAAGGTACTTTGACCTTTTACAAATGGAACAACCATTCCTTCTGCTGTTCCCTCTCTATTATCTGCCTTTCAGGATGCTTTTTTGGCTGTTTCTCAGTCTCCTGACTCACAACCACCAGCCTCCAAATGACCAGACCATTCCTCTTTAAAAACCCTCCAGCAGACCCAGCTGTTATAGCTGTCTCTGCTGACAAAATTTCAAGACAATTACCTTCTGCTGCTCTTTACCCAGTGGATAAAGACAGCAAATTCTTGGACAGACTAGAGAAGAAAGTGTACACGTCTTCTACTCTGGCTATAAGGGCACTCAGCTATCAAACATATATGGCTAGGTATGTCCTAGATACCATATCCAAAGCCTCTACCCTCCTGGCTGAGGTGCTGTACAGAATGAACAATGACTACAGGGAAAGGAACCAACCAAATGATCCCCAGTTAGTATAAGTTGTTGATCAAAATGTTGACTACTATTACCATACTTGTAATGGTTAAAGTATGACCCAAGGGTATGCCCCCTACGGTAAGAAAATTGACATCTAGGTGTAAGAACCTTGGAAAGTTCCTCATTTGCTAGTAAAATGTTCCAATTGCAATTCATAATGTCCCTGATTATGTTGATATTTCTACCATACGTCGTGACAAATCTGATGACATCAGTGTCACAATTAGATCTGTCCCAATATTCCAATAATTCAGATCTATTTTGTACCGAAGCCCATTTACTGGCAGATATAATGTTGTTATATTGGTAGCCCCTAACTTGAAATCTATGAATCGGGTTTTCCTGATAGTGTTGATGGCTATCACGAGTAGAACAAATACGTGTAATACATAAAACTTGTGACTTTGGTATATTCTTAATGATGTGACGCAGATGAAAACTAGTTGCAAATAATGGATTATTATATTGGGGGTATTTACGAAAAACGTGTGAACTTAAGGTATTATCAGAATTTCTAGTGATGGTGACATCTAAAAAGTTTATTTCTTGGAAGTTCCAATCAAGTGTAAACTCAATACCCCATTTGTTGTCATTAAGATATTGAGTAAATTCTAATAAATATGTTTCATCTGCTCGGCATACCATCCAACAGTCATCAAGATATCTTCTCCAAATATCTAGTTCTCCCATGAAAATATTATGTGAGCTATCATAAATTAACTGATCTTCCAAAACTCCCATAAGTAAGTCGGCATATATGGGAGCAAAGGAGGCTCCCATAGCCATATCTTGTACTTGCCAGTAACATTCCCCCTGAAAATAAAATACATTTTTAGTCAAAACATGTTCAGCCATACATACCAGTAAGGTGTTAAATCCTGGAGAATATATATCTTCTTTGTCCAGCCAATATTGCAATGCTTCAAGACCTGCCCAATGGGGGTATGTTGGTATATAAAGCTGTTACATCTAACGTACATAATATCCATTTCGAATCCAACTGCATATCAGATATAGTTTCATAGTTTAGTAGTTTAGTACTAGGCTATCTGCCCTGAGGCATTTGCAAGCCTAGCCCTAGAAATGTGGCTTTCGCCACCCCATGTAGTGGTACTACGGTGTATAGAATAAATTTAGAATACTGTGCCTTTGTCTAGTAGTGACACATTGAAGACCCCCATACTTATTAAAATTAGTTTACTGTGCCTCTGTTAAGTAGCGCTATAGGGGTGACCCCCGGGGTAAACCTATGATCTCCCATCCACTCGTCAAGATTTCTCTTGAAGAGAGTCAGTGAGGGGCTCTGCCTAACATGGACTGGGATTTTGTTCCAGAGTATGGGAAGCCTCTGAGTTATGAATCTGTCCCTCCAGCATGTTCTATTCATGTTTGTACTGAGGTTTAAATCTTTGGCTCTCGTGGTTCTTATGGATTTTGATTTTTTGAGGTGGAGCATGTCCATCAATTCCTGGTTGGACATGGCCTTGTATGTCAGGCACAGATCACCTCTGAGCAGGCGGTATGCTACTGAATAGAGCTGGAGTTTCTTTAGCCTGGCAGCATATGACATATGTTGGAAACCCTTGATCCTCTTGGTGAGGTACTTCTGGGGTCTCTCCAGCTGTTGTAAGTGCCGGGTGAGGTACATACCAAATGGGGCATTGTACTCAATCATGGGCCTGATAAGGGAGGAGTACAGGGGCACAATGACCTCCTTTGATCTGGATGTGAACCCTTTCATGATAAGGTGGGCAAGGTAGAAAGTCTTTCTAACCACTTTGGCAACGTGGGTGTCAAATGAGAGGTCACTATCAACTTGGGTCCCCAGGTCTCTGATTACTTTTTCGGTAATCTGGTTACTGTCTATATGATAATTTGTGGGTATTTTGTTTTTCCCAAAGGGGATGACTATACATTTCTTGGCATTCAGTTTAAGGCCGTGATTCCGGCACCAGTTGTCCGTTTCGGTGTGGCCTTTCTGTAGGATGTATGTGTCAGCTGGTGTATCGACTATGGCGCCTAGTTTGCAGTCATCTGCGAACTTTGTCAGCCACTACCCTCCCATGTTTGCTTTCACATCTGAGAAGTAAATGTCGAACAAGAGGGGTCCCAGGACAGAGCCCTGTGGGACACCACTTGTGACTGGCTTTGAGTCTGACATGGCTCCCGCAATCTTGACTTTATGGGTTCTGTTCTTTAGCCAGTTTGCAACCCATCTTGTGACATATGGTTTTACTTTTAAGCTGTTTAGCTTTTCTATGATCCCTGAGTGGGGTATTGTGTCGAAGGCTTTAGCCAAGTCCGGGTAGGCTGTATGGACTGCCTTGCCCTCATCAATGGCTCTAGTGACTGTTTCGAAAAAGTCAACCAGGTTCAAAAGTTAGGATCTGCCTTTTACAAAGCCGAACTGGGTGGGATCAAGTGTCTGTAGGTCCCCAATGTCATTGTTTATGAATCCCATAATAATTCTTTCCATAGCTTTGCAAACCAGGCTGGTCAAGCTTATGGGGCGGTAGTTCCCAGGGTCTGTAGTGGAGCCTCCCTTGTGGAGTGGTACCACTGTTGATGTACGCCAGTGTTCAGGTACATATCCTGTAGTAAGGCTAAGGTTAAATAACATTTTTATATGTGGGTTTAGCTCCTCTTGGAGTTCACGTATCACGCAGCCGGGGATACCATCAGGTCCCATAGATGCTGTGTTTTTTGCTTTGTTAAGGGCGGTTCTCACCTGGACATCAGAGATGACTGGGAGATTACATTCAGCTGGGGTGAGTATTTCTTCTTTTGGAGGTGAGGGAGGGGAGAAATTTGCACTGAACCTGTCTGCCAGAATGTTGGCAATATCTGTGGGTTCGGTAAATTTTTTGTCGTTGTGTACTAACTCTGAGCATATCTGAGTGTTTCCGCCCAGGTTTGTAACATAACTGAAGAATGCCTTGTGGTTATCTTTAGTGTCCTTGGCGATTTTTCTCTCAAAGTTGGCCTTGGATATTTTTATGAGAGAAAGTAGCTTTCTACTAGTGCTGATCAGAGATGCCTTCCCTTTATGGGATTTTGCTCTGTCTTGCAGTAGCTTCCTTCTTTTGTTATACAATTTGTTTATGGCTGGGGTCCACCAGACAGGACGCTTTCCTTTGGTGGAGAGGGACTTGGTTTTATTTGGGATTGCACGATCCCTACATTCTTGGAGATGTCCGTAGAAAGCATTTGTGTAGGATTCAGCATTGTGGGATGTGGTTTCCATTGGCCCTGAGGGCTTAAATTATATCATCTCAGTCTTGAGAAGTGTAAAGTCGGCTTTTGAGAAATTTCTCACTGTAGTCTTTTGTGCTGGGGTGGAGGTGGTAAATGTATATCCAGGGTGATTAGTTTGTGGTCAGATCTCACCAGTGAGGGCAATACTTCCGGTGTGGAGCATTTTGTCCCCATGTTTGTGATGATCAGGTGTAGTATATTATCCCCCTTGTGGGAGAGGTGACAAGCTGTTCCATTGCATTTGAGTTTATGAATTCCAGGAACCTTTGGGCTAGGGTGTTAGGGCTAGAATAGTGCACCCAGTCTATGTTAGGGTAGTTGAAGTCTCCCAATATGATGGTATTTGGTGAGACATTCATATCTTCCAATGTCTTCAGGAAGGCTGAGTGGGGTTCTTGAGATTGGGAGGGTGGTCTGTAACATGCAACCAGTTGTATAGCAGTTTTGCCTACGGTTAGCTGCACCTGGATGGTCTCCGATGCTTCATGAGTTGCCACTAACCTAGAGGTGTGGGTATCCTTGAAGAATATGGACACTCCCCCTCCCTTCGTGGTTCGGCCCGGGTTTTGGGGCTGAAAAGCATGATACGAGGTAAAGCCTGGTAGCGCTGGGGTGCTCTCAGGAGCCTTGAATCAGGTCTCGGTTACAGCGCAGACATCGATGTTCTCCATACTGAGGAGTGCTTCGAGAGCCTGCATCTTGAGATTTAGACTTCTGGCGTTGAGCAGCATTACCCTTAATTTTTTTCCATTTTTGTTTTCTAAAGAGGTGGGTTCGTCTTTTGAGCCCTGCCTAAAAAAGGCACTATGGGGGTGGCAAGAGCCTTAGCCAATATCCGGAAGCCCAGTGGTGACAGGTGCAAGCCGTCCCTTGCGAAGCAGCGTGGCTTGTCCAGCATGTCATCCCAAGCAGACAGACATTGGATCCCCCTAGAATGACACCAGTAATTGAGCCAATTATTAAAGCTGATCATCTTGTCTTTGTATTGTGGCATCATTCTTGGTGAGGGCAGGATGCTGCTCAGGGTCAGGGTCATACTAGCCTGGGCTACATAATCAGAGAGCTCCTCAATGTCTCTTTTCATGTAGTCCAAGGAGGTACGTCTCAGGTCATTCACGCCAGCATGGACAATGATGGAGTCATATTTGTACGTGCTTTTGAGTGACCTGAGTGCGTGTGTTATATGGCGGATCCTAGCCCCCGATAGGCAGCTTACCGTTACCCTCTCCTTGCACAGCCTGGTAAGTGGGACGTCAGTGTGTCTGACTATAGAGTCACCTGTCACTAGTGTATCAGGCATAGTGTTTGGCCTTAAGGGCTGTGATTTATTGACACACCGATTTATTGAAGTATGTGTTGCATGTGTTATGTTTTGAGGTGGTGGATTTTTGGGTGTCTGCTTTGGGAGCCTCTGTTGTTTTGGTAAGTTTTTTAATAGAGCCTCCGAGTATGTTTTTGTGTTATGTGCTTGATTTGCAGTTGGGGTAGGTCCATGTGTGACTGGATTTGTTGTGTGTGTGGTTACCTTCTCCTACTGTCTGGTCTTGCCAGTCCTGAGTTGAGAGAGTTCAGCCTCCAGTTTGGCTATATAGTTGCATCTCTCACATGTATTTGTGTTTTTTAGGAGGAGGAGAGGGTTGTCTGTGTACATGAGACAATTATAGCATTGTCTCAAGATTCCCAGATTAACCAGCTGAGCAGGAGAAGATGCTAGCAATCTACCACTCGACATGCTAGAATATTATAAGAGAGTGCTGTGCCTTTAAGGGAAGTGGTTGGGGTGGTAGGTGGATGTAGTGCTTCTTGAGTTTGAGAGTGCTTGCTTAGAAGAGTAGCTTAGAGAACAGGTGCTATGCTTATAATATAATGAGTAGACTGGTTATTCTAAGAGTAGAGCTTTCTAAGGGAAAATTTGAAGAGCAGACTTGGCGGAGCCAGGAAAAGTTTAACCGGCGCTGCGCTATGCACAATCACAAGAAAGCAGCTAATGCGGATTTTAAATAGGGAACTTGAAAAGAGCTAGAAATGGTCCAAAACAACCAATTACTACAGCTCTTGTGCTGAGGTCACTTCCTTCAGGGACAGATAGGCTGCTCAAGGCTCCCCCTCCCCACTCCCACTGGTGAGCAAAGAAACTTCCTTCTTATCCAAGTAAGGTAATGGACAACACAGGAACTACACCACAGCCCAGAATACAGCAAAGCCTGTAAACTGGTCTAAACTAGTCGAGGAGAGGCGGGAAAAAAAGGATTATTTTTTTGTTTTTTTTTGTTTTTAGATAGAAAACACTCAGAAATACAGAAGGCAGCAATAAGTCAGTTACACAGGCTAGCACACTTTAGTGGGCAGCCTCAATAGTTAAATTAAACAAACAAACACAGATTTTCGATTAATTTTCAACCAGGTAAACTTTTAAGTGCAGATACTATAAAATGCAGCAAACAGTTAAAAAAACAGTATAAGCTTGTTTAAAACAAGCAAGAGAAGGTATTCCAAGTAAAAAACAGAAAAAAATACTTAAATCTGGAAAGTAGTCGCTTTTCTCAGTTCTCTGTAGCTAGGACCACTCTGCAGGACCACGTGGAGCTGTCTCTGAGTAGCATATTAGTAGTAGTATATTATTTTCAAAAATTTGGGTGGTGTCCTGAATTCTTGATCTAACCAATTTAAGTAACAGCTGTAAATATTTGGTCAAGAAAGCTGACAAAAGCTCAGTCAGAGAGCCCATGCCTGAGACAATGGGCCTCCCTGGTGGCTTATCCAAATTCTTATGAATTTCTGGCTGCAGATATAAATGCTGCTTCTGGGGATCTACAGCTGTTAATGCTGTGCTACAGAATCACTTATTCTTTCCTCCACTGCCTGTTGAAGAAATTAATCAATTTATTTTTTAAATTTGCTAGTGGGGCCAGTGGCATATGCATATAATGTCTGGCATCCTTCAGTTGTCTGAGCCTCAAATAATAATAACTAGAGTCCATTATAACCACTGCCCCACTCTTATCAGCCGGTAAAATTACTATATTAGTATTCTTTTTCAGATTAGTGAATGCCTGTTACTCCGCAGCTGACACATTATGATTCAAAATGCTAGACTGATTAATCTTAAAATGTAGATTTTTGAGGACTGATTCTTGAAATACTGAAACATGTTTGTTCATTGGGGGCATAAAAGTGGACTTCTGAAACCTGAAGTCAGTTGATCTTTGAGAGTTTTCCTTTGAACCAAAATATAATTTCAAGTTAAGTAATCGACAAAATGTCAAAACATCATTTACCACACTATCTTCATCGACAAAACAACCAAGGACATAATTCAATCCTTTATTCAGAAGTTGTTCAGCTTATGTTAAAACTGCAGATGAAATTTTGTGCACATTGTAAAAAGTCATTTAATGAGGTGCTAGTACTTGTAACAGAGTTTCCACATTGTCTATTTTTTCTGTTTTCTACCTCCCCTGCGTTTATTAGACCTAAAGGGTAATCAATGCTAGGTTGTTTTTTGGGGGTGGGGGACCCTTGAGTATTCCCATATTCTATATTTGTGGCTGATGAATCCTCACCTGAGGTGCTACTATAACTAGTTTTGTTTTTTTTAAATGGATTTAGGTCTTTTTCTCTCTATGTTTGGTTGAGGTAGTATCTGAATCAGAAAATGTAACACTTTTTCTGAAGCCAAAAGGCTTACGTCATTGGTAGTCCTCCATATCTCTGTTAAATTTATGGATTTTTTTTTGTCCCACAAATGTTTCTCAAGTGATATTAGCTTATTAAGGCATGTCCTGTAATAAGTTTCACCTTCATAAATCTTAACTTCTTCACAGATTGATTGGACTTCCAAAATATTAGTATCAATCATGTGCTCATAATAAGATGACAAAATATTGACAAAACTCATGGAGGCACTCTGTTGTGCCTTCACACAGCCTTCAGTTAATTTGTCATCAATATGACCCACTAATGGCTATATTCGAATTCTCAACCCTCATGGGGTAATGTTCTTAGCCTGATGGGCTTTGAATAATTTCAAATGCCAAACGTTGGTATGGAGAGTTGTCATATATTTAGTTACTTTACCAAATAACTGGTTACATCAGTTGGCTGGATCACGAATATTGTTATCCCCCATATTGCCATCGGGTTCACTTGCACCACACCTCCAGCCACACACAGACCTACTAAAACAGCACTGGCAAAAAATACACATAAATACACAAAATCATACTCGGAGGCTCTAAATAAAAACCTGCAAAAGCATCAGAGACCTCCAAAGCAGACACCCAAACAACCTGCACTTCCGGTCACAAACCAGACAATACATAAAACACGAAATCAGTGTGCCGCACAATCACAGCCCTTAAGGCGAAATAACATACCTAACACACTAGTAATGGGTGACTCTATAGTCAGGCACACTGACGTCCCACTCACTAGGCTGGACAAGCAGAAAGTTACTGTTAGCTGCCTGTCGGTAGCCAGAATCTGCCATATAACACAAGCACTCAGGTCACTCCAGAACAAGTACAAATATGACTCTGTCATTGTTCATGTTGGTTTGAATGACCTGAGATGTACCTCCCTGGACTACATGAAGAGACATGGAAGAGCTCTGTGATCATGCAGCTCAGGCTGGTATGACCCTGACCCTGAGTAGCATCCTGCCCTCACCAAGAATGATATCTTAGTATAAAAAAATGATCAATTTCAACAATTGGCTAAGCTTCTGGTGTCATTCAAAGGGGATCCAGTGTCTGTCAGCCTGGGACGACATGCTTGACAAGCCGCATTGATTCGCAAGAGACGGCTTGCACCGGTCACCCCTAGGCTTTCGAATACTGGCCAAGGCTCTTGCTGCCCCCATAGTGCCTTTTTTAGGCAAGGTTCAAAAGTCAAACCCACCTCCGTAAACAGCACAATTAACAAAAAACTGAGGGTTATGCTACTCAGTGCCAGGAATTTAAATCTCAAAATGCACATGCTCGAAGCACTCCTCAGTATGGAGAACGTCAACATCTGTGCAGTAACTGAAACCTGGTTCAAGGCTCCAGAGAGCACCCTAACACTACTGGGCTACAACTCATACCACACGTTTCGGCCACAGAACACGGACCGAAACATAAAAGGAGGAGGTGTATCCATATTCATCAAGGATACCTACACTTCCAGGTTAGTAGCGCAGCATGATACTTCTGAGATCATCCATGTGCAACTAACATCGGGCAAATCTGCAATGAAAATTGTGGCCTGCTACAGATCACCCTCTATGACCCAGGACCACCACTCCACCTTTCTGGAGACACTGGAAAACATGAAGGTCCTACCGAACACCCTGATATTGGGCGATTTCAATTACCTTACCATTCACTGGGAAAACTACTTGAGTACAAATTCCCAGGCCCAGCGCTTCCTGGAATTCATCAACTCAAACACCCTGGATCAGCTGGTAAACTCCTCTCCCAGAGATGAAAACATATTGGACCTGGTCATCACCAACATGGGCGACAGGTGTTCCACACCGGAGGTCAACCCGTCACTGGTTAGGTCAGACCATAAACTAATCACTCTGGATGTCCACACCCCACCACCCCCAACTAAGGAAACCACAGTAAAAAACTTTTCTTAAGCAAACTTCACCTTACTTAAGACAGAGGTGGTAAGTTTCACAGCCCCCATGCTAAGGGATAACGCTGCCCAAGATGCAGAAACCTTTACAAATGCACTCTATGAGCACCTACAAGGATGCATGGATCATGCCATCCCTTGCAAAACCAAGACTCACTACTCTAAGAGAAGGAAACCAGTTTGGTGGACCCCTGCAATAAACAGGCTATACAATAGAAGGAGGAAACTAGTTCAGAAAAAAGCAAATCCCAATAAGGAAAGACATCCTTGATCAGTGATCATTATCAGTAAGAAACTAAGGTCCCTCATGAAATCATCCAAGGCTAATTTTGAAAAGAAAAATAGCCAAGGATTCAAAAGATAATCACAAAGCCTTCTTTAGCTATGTTAAGAATCTAAGTGGCAACTCGCAGATATGCACTGAACTAGTGCAGAATAGCACAAAATATACTGAACATACTGATATTGCCAACATGCTGGCAGATAGATTCAGCCCACTCTCACCTCCAAAAGGGCCCACAACCATACCGGAAAAGTGTAGTGTCCCAAAAATCACAGACGCACAGGTGAAAACAGCCCTTTCAAAAGCCAAAAACACAGCGTCACTGGGACCAGATGATGTCCCAGGCTGTGTCTTGCACGAACTACAGAACAAACTAACCCCCCCACCTAAACACGCTGTTCATCCTCAGCCTCTCCACCGGCTACGTGCTCATATAATGGCGCACAGCAACGGTTATTCCTCTCCACAAAGGAGGGGCCACAACTGACCCTGGTAACTATCGCCCCATAAGCCTGACTAGCCTGGTCTGCAAGGCTGTGGAGTGCATCATCATGGAACTCATTAACAAAGACATTGGGAACCTCCAAACACTTGACCCGACCCAGTTTTGCTTTGTTAAGGGCAGATCATGCCTACTAAACTTGGTTGACTTCTTCGAGACAGTCACCAAGGCCATAGATGAGGGAAAGGTGGTTCATACAGCCTACCTTGACCTCGCCAAGGCTTTCGCCACCATTCCCCACTCTGGTATTACAGAAAAACTCACCAGCCTGAACATAAACCCCTATGTCACCAGATCGGTTGCCAGGTGGCTTACAGACAGAACTCACATGGGAAGAATAGCAGGCTCCAGGTCCGACTCTAAACCAGTCACAAGTGGTGTCCCACAAGGCTCGGTCCTGGAACCCCTACTTTTCGGCATGTACTTCAGAAATACAGGCAAACACAGAGGGACTAAGGCTAACGAAGTTCGCCGATGACTGCAAACTGGGAGCCATAATTGACTCTTTGGCTGACACGGACATCCTCCAAAAGGGCCTTACTGAGACAGACAATTGTTGTCAAAGTCATGGCCTCAAGCTAAATGCCAAAACATGCATAGTCATCCCGTTTGGGGGAAAAAACACCCACAAATTACCACATAGGTGGCAGCCCCCTTAATACAGAAGAGGTAATAAGAGATTTGGGGACCCAGGTAGATAGTAATCTCTCCTTTGACAGTCGTTTGCCAAAGTAGTTAGGAAATCCTTCTATGTGGCCCATCTAATTACTAAAGGGTTCGCATCTAGAAATAGAGGATGTCCTTCAAGGATGCATCTGCAGTCCTAACAAATGGGTTGTCCTGCCTCAGGCAGCCCTTCGGTCGGCCGGATTCCAAAGTCTGGGTCTGGCCTCGGCTGATGTCGCACTTCACCCGACGTCACTGCTGCTGTCAATTGGGTATAAAGGCATCAGCCGACACCATTTTCCTCAGTCTTTCTTGCCACGCGGTGCCCGAAGCAGAAGCTGTTCGCAAGTGCCGGTCGGTCAGATCCAGAGATTTCTACTACCGAAGACTTCTAAAAAGCTAAGTACCCCGTTGGGGACTCTTTCTTGCCTCAGCCGATGTCAGAAAAAGTAAATAATTGTTTAACTTGTGGGAAACAAATACCTCATAAGGATTTCCACTCTTACTGCCTTCCTTGCTTAGGCCCAGACCACGACGTAGCAGCTTGTCTAGCCTGTGCTTCCTTCAACCGACGGACACTTAGACGTCGGTCGGAGTTTGCAGAGGAGTTTTTTGGCCCCGCTTTTGCTTACAAAATGCCATCGGAGACTCCGACTTCACAATTAGCTAAAAAGCGTAAGGAAAAGGACCGACACTCGCGGTCCGCGGTTTCAGCCGAAACCACGGTTAAGCCAACCGCGAGTGTCTCGGTTTCGGCTGAAACCGAGTCCTCGGTTCTTCCTTCGGCTGAAAGCATTCCTCCTGCAGCCGAGGCCTCACACAGCATGGCTGAATCTGCTACTGAAATTTCTCCTGCTGTAGCAGGCACCCAGGATTTATCAGATACTATTCCTTTAGACATATCTACTCCTGCACGTGGAGCTGCTAGGCCCCCTGCATCCATGTCTATCAAGGCTTTCTCTAGGGCTAAAGCAGCTAAATCTTCTAAGGCCTTGCCTTCTAAAACCCCCTCACACAGGCCTAGCTCTAGTTCCCAAATGCTTAGCCTGGCAGAGGATCTCATTTCTTTGATCAGGGGATCCCAACCTCACCCTGACAGGGCCTCTCATCCCCCTCCAGAGAAGAGGCCTAGAGCAGAGCCCCTGAACCAGTTTCTACGGATTATTCTTCTGATGATTCAGAAAACTCAAATCCTCCAGAAGGCCCTTATTCTCCATATGAGGATTCTGACGCAGAAGACTACATTCCTTCTGCCTCTCCTCCTGAGGAATTTTCTTTTGGGGAAACCTTGCATGCTATGAGGGAACAATTTCAATGGCAGGGCCAGGATTTTTCAGATTCTAGGAAATGGCTCAGGACCTTTTTGCATTTGCCACAGCATAGGCCTCTAGCCATTCCTCCAGTACTAACAGTTGTGGATGATGCATTCAATGATGCTTGTACTGCCCCTGACTCTCTTCCTCCGGCCCCTGCTAAGCCCGACAGATACTACAGGGTCCCGGACACACATTATCACCTGTATAAGGCTCCTATTGCAGATCCTGAAACTATTTCTCAAGGCCCCAAAGCTGTAGCAACTGCCAAAAACCCCCTCCCCTCTGAAAGAGAATCTAGAGCATTAGAGATGGGGTAAAAAGTTTATACTTCTGCTACTCTTTCGCTAGGGCTTTAAACTGTCAATTCCACATGATTCAGTATCAGGAATTTTTGTTAGATCAGTTAAATAAAAAACTATCATCTCCTGAACCTATAGACCGTAAGTCCCTTCAGGATTTGGTACATAACACTCAGCAGGTCAGTAATCATTCCTTAAAATGCGGCTATGATGCACTGGAGGCTTCCTTTAGATCAGCTATGACTGGTACAGTGATCAGAAGGCATGCATGGTTAAAAGAGCAATCCTTACCAGACCATGTAAAGTCAAAGCTCCTAGATGCTCCCATGGAGAAACTCAGTTTGTTTGGTTCCCCTGCACAGCAAGTGTTAAAGAAGGTGGAGGAAAAAGCAAAATCTGTCCAAACAGTCAAGGACTTCTAACAGGTCCAGCCTCCTAGGTTTAGTAGAAATTGGCCTTCGAAGAATTGGTCCTTTCCAGACACCAGAGCACAGAGAGGCAGAAATAGGTGCTCAAGAGGCAGAGGTCAATCCAGAGGTGCCTACAGGGACGACAGTGGCAGCCTAACAACCAGAGAAGTACTGCCGCAGATCCAGCTACTACCACTTCCACAGGACAGTCACAGTGACTTGGCTCTGATACCGCCTACCAGGGAACAACTGGAAGCACCCTTAGGCGGAAAGCTAGCCTTATTTTCAGTAAACTGGCATTACATTACAGGAGACAAATGGATTTTACAGACAATAGACAAAGGTTACAGGTTTCACTTCCATACTCTACCAAGGAAGAGAGGAATGCCAAACCTACCACCAAACCAAAAGACAAACGCTCTAGGACAAATCAACCACTTACTAAGGATGAGAGCTATAGAAAAGGTACCGGCTATGGAACAAGGACAAGGATTTTATTCCAGACTTTTCCTGGTGCCAAGAAAAGAAAATCAATGGAGGCCTATTCTCGACCTGTCCGCTCTCAACACATATCTCATTGTTCCAAAATTCAAAATGCTGACCCTACAGCACCTTCTTCCCATGCTGGGCAAGGAGGCTTGGCTGGTGACTCTAGATCTCAAGGAGGCATACCTGCACGTCCCTATTCGACCAGATTGCAGAAGATACCTCAGATTTCTTGCAGGATCAGAGCATTATCAATTCTCAGCATTGCCCTTTGGCTTATCTACTGCGCCCAGAGTATTCACAAAATGCCTGGCATCAGTAATTGCTCATTGCAGGCTTCAGGGAATTCAAATTTATCCATACCTGGACGACTGCCTGCTACAAGCGGACAACAAAATCAAATTAACAAAAGATTTGGAAAAGGTTATTCACCTACTGCAGGCCTTGGGATACACAGTCAACATAAAAAAGTCAAGGCTGGTACCATCCCAAAGGATTACATCCTTGGGTGCAGAACTGGACACATCAAATCAAATGGCATTTCTCACAGCAGAAAAACAAAAACAACTACCACTCTATTTCAAGGCATTAACAACGCAGAACCAGCTTACAGCAAGGAAAATCCTGCAAGCCCTGGGTTACATGGCATCCTGCATAATATTGATCCCACATGCCAGACTGCATATGAGGAAGTTGCAATGGTACCTAAGGAATTTATGGTCTCAGCACAAGCACAGCCTAGAAACCCAAATTCCAATAATTCCATGCCTGAAGCAAGAATTCCTGTGGTGGGCTCAGGCCTGTCAGTTGAACAAAGGACTGCCTTTCCACAGCCCTCACCCAAGCCAGACTATCACCACGGACGCCTCAGACCTTGGTTGGGGGGCACACATGGCAGACAAGTGTATACAAGGCCTATGGGCACAGGACCAGCTGAACCTACACAAATCAAAAAGATGCTGGCAGTGAAACAGGCAATTCAGACATTCAGACCGTTTCTTCAACAGGGTCATTTGCTGATAAGGACGGACAACACCACAGTTATGTGGTATATCAACAAGCAGGGAGGCACACATTCATATCCTCTATGCCAGATGGCAATGGACCTGTGGAATGTGGCCCTGAACCTCAACATTCAGCTCCAGGCCTTATTTGTGCCAGGAAAAGAAAATATATTAGCAGACACATTAAGCAGAACTACCACGGATGCCCACGAATGGATGCTGCATCCGGACAACTTCAAAACCATTACAGAGAAATGGGGGCTACCAGAAATAGACCTGTTCGCATCCCCACACAACCACCAATTGAGAAAATTCTGCACAAGGACATACCACCCACTTGCTTGGAAGGTGGACTCCCTATCCTTCAGTTGGGAAAACCTAACAGCATATGCATTCCCACCTCTACCTTTGATGCACAAAGTGCTACTGAAGATCAAAGAAGATCACCCAAGGATCATACTGATAGCTCCAGACTGGCCGAGGCAGCATTGGTATCGCCTTCTGAGAAGTATGTCTCGGACACACGCATGGCCTCTACCTCTAGTTCCTCTGCTGCTAACACAGAACAACTTCAAGATCCTGCATCCAAACTTGAAAACACTGCAGCTAGCTGCTTGGAATCTTACATGAAACAAAATAACCCAGATTTATCTCAGAGGGTTAAAGACATTATCCTGGAGGCTCGCAGACCCTCCACAAGGAAGACTTATTCAGCAAAATGGAAAAGATACCTCATTTGGAGTACAGCAAAAGGAGAAAATGTATCATGGGCAAACATAGCTAACATCCTGGAATATTTAGCAGAACTTTTCCACAATGGCCTGTCTTACTCCTCCATCAAGATTCATGCATCAGCAATTTCAGCAGAATACAACATGGATCCTCCAGTCTTCTCTCATCCTCTTCTCAGGCAGTTTCTGAGAGGAATTAAAAATGTAAAGCCTCCAAGGAAGCCACCTCTGCCTACATGGGACCTCAACTTTGTGCTGGAAAAGTTAACACTTCCCCCTTTTGAACCAGCAGCAACAGCAGAATTACAGTACTTATCTTGGAAAACTGCTTTCCTGCTTGCAATCACTTCAGCAAGAAGGGTTTCTGAATTACAGGCATTAATGGCAGTACAACCCTTCCTTATCTTCCATCAGGATAGAGTGTCCTTGAGAACTAACCCTCCTTTTATGCCATAGGTGGTCTCCAGGGTATCATTGAACCAAGCAATCCACCTACCAACATTCTTCCCCAACCCACAGAACAGGGGGGAAAGACTACTGCACACCTTGGATGTACACAGGCAATTGCGCTACTACCTGGACAGAACCAAGAACAATAGAAAAACTGACCAGCTTCTGGTAGCATATGCAGCAGGAATGGAAGGAAAAGCAATTTCAAAACAGACAATCTCAAAATGGATAGGAAATTGCATTAGATTTTGTTACTCCTTTCATGGGAAGACAACTCCAGAAAACATCAGACCTCACTCCACAAGGGCTACAGCCACTACTACAGCTTTCTTACGAGGAGTGTCTACCAAAGACATTTTAGAGGCTGCTACTTGGAGCTCCGTGCATACATTTGCCAAGCATTATAATCTGCCTTTATACTCCAGATCCCGAGCAGGTTTTGCCACTGCTGTTTTACAAGGGATCTTAACTACACCATAATCTTCTTAGTGCCTCCTCCCCCAGTTTGGCTATGGTATTCTACCCATTTGTTAGGACTGCAGATGCATCCTTGAAGGACATAGTACAGTTTTGTACCTACCATAAATGTAGATGTCCGAGAGGTATGCATCTGCAGTCAGGATTACCCACCCTCCTTCCCTCTGTGGTACTCCTAGGGTATTTGCCCATCTTGTAGCTAGCTGGGGGAATCTATTATGGTGTATTTGTTTGTATATATGTACATACATGTTTATTTTTTGGTTGCTCTCTACTGTTTGGAATCATTTGTATTTATCCAAATTTAGCCTTCCTAGAGGGCACCTGGCATCTGGGGCAAGAAACACTGAGGAAAATGGCGTCGGCTGATGCCTTTATACCCAATTGACAGCAGCAGTGACGTCGGGTGAAGTGCGACATCAGCCGAGGCCAGACCCAGACTTTAGAATCCGGCCGACCGAAGGGCTGCCTGAGGCAGGACAACCCATTTGTTAGGACTGCAGATGCATACCTCTCGGACATCTACATTTATGGTAGGTACAAAACTGTACTTTATAGTGCCCCTCTACTTGTCACTCATTAGACCCATCATAGAGTACAATGCCCCATTTGGGATGGTACCACACAAGACACTTCCAACAGCTGGAAAGACCACAAAAGTACCTCACTAAGAGGATTACTGGTCTCAAACATATGTCCTATGCAGCCCGACTGAAAAAACCCCGGCTGTACTCAGTGGCATATCGCTTACTCTTAGGTGATCTCTGCCTGACTTACAAAGCCATGTCTAACTCAGAATTGATGGACTTCTCCACCTAAAGAAATCCAAGTCACTGCGAGCCACGCGCTCTAGTGAGCTAAACCTTGCCCCAGCAATAAATAGAACATGCTGGGGAGATAGATTCCTGTCACAGAGACTCCCCAAATTACATCAGGCAGAGCCCTTCACTAACGCTCTTCAAGAGAAACCTTGACGAATGGATGGGTAACGGAAAATACACCCCTGGGATCACTTCATTGGCTCTTCTTGACAGAGGATCAGTTAATTAATAAATGGGCGACGAAAGCTGACACACTCTGGCTAGGCTTATAAATAAACCCTTATAAATGCCCTTGGGCAGATAGCCTAGTACCTACCTATGAACCAAAAACCTGTAAATCATGTCTGTCTGCTGAAAGTCTCTGTAATATAGTCACTAAATCCATGTTCCTGTACATATAAGAACTAAATGGAGAAAATGCAATTACGAACTGGCTTAATACAATATAGATAAAGCCTTATCGTCTAAACAGGATACTGGTTCATAGGTAGGTACTAGGCTATCGGCCCTGGGGCCTATACAAGCCCAGCCAAAAAAGGTACCCTGGCTTTTGCCACCCAAGAAAATAATTTTCCTGTACCACTGTCGAGCAGAGCCGCAGAGGTGATCCCCGGGGTGAATTTCCTATTTCCCATCCAATCATCAAGATTTTTCTTGAAGAGTGCTAATGAGGAGCTTTGTTTGATATAGATAGGTAGTTAATTCCAGAGTATGGGAAGTCTCTGGGACAGGATTCTATCCCTCTGGCATGTTCTGTTTAATGTGGTGACAAGATTTAAGTCCCTAGAGCGTGTAGCTCAGAGGGATTGGGATTTCTTTAAGTAGAGCATGTCCAACAGCTCTGGGTTTGGCATAGCTTTGTATGTTAGGCAGAGATCACCTCTGAGTAGGTGATATGTGACGGAGTAAAGCTGGAGTTTTTTGAGACGGTCTGCGTAGGGCATCTGATGTTCATCGTGTTTCACTGCTGCAGATGGAGTAAAGCTGGAGTTTTTTGAGACTGTCTGCATAGGGCATCTGATGTTCATCGTGTTTCACTGCTGCAGTCATTACACTTGGGTTATCCTGCTGGCAGGCTACCCGCAGTCGGCCCGAGTTCCAAAGTCTTGGTCCAGCGTCGGTTGATGTCGCCTCTTTCCTGACGTCAGTGCACCAGGGGTATAAAAGATGCAACTGACGCCATTTTCTTCAGTCTTTCTTGCCGTGCGGTGCCCGAAGCAAAAGCAGTTCGCAAGTGCCGGTCGGCCGACTCCTGAGATTTTCGAAATAGAGTTTCAGAACCGAAGTCTTCAATAAAGCTAAGTACCCCGTTGGGGAAACTTTTTCTTGCTCCAGACCGATGTCAGTAAAAGTTAACAATTGTATTTCTTGTGGGAAGCAAATTCCTCATAAGGATTTTCACTCTTACTGTATTCCTTGCCTAGGCCCTGATCACGACGTTGCTAGTTGTCTGTTTTGTGCTAGATTCAACAAACGCACTATTAAACGTCGGTTTGATTTTACCTTGCATTACTTTGGCCAAGGGTTTAATTATATAATGCCATCGGAACAACCCACGACCGGAATTCATAAAAAACGCAAAGACAAGGAAAAGCACAGGCATCCGAGGTCCAAAACCGACGACGAAGCCTCTTCTAGGCCAGTCGCCGGTTCTCAGTGAGGCGCTTTCGCAGCCCCTGACACCCGCTACCTCAGAGCCACAGGCCGTATCCGACTCCCACGTGGAGACAGCTAGGCCTCTGGATACTCAAGGTATTGGGCCTACGGAAACTATTCCCTCAGATGGGTCCAGTGCCGCTGAGCAGGCATCGGCTTCTGAGGGTGTTTTCAGACCTTCACTGCTTACTATTAAGTCCTCTGCAACAGCCAAGGTACAGTCAAAGACACCAGTTAAGACAAGGAAACAAGTACAGCATTCTCCTGGACAGTCATCTATGGCAAGGAAACAGATGCTTAAAATGGCTGAAGACTTAATTACTTTGATCAGGGGATCCCATCCCCCTCCTGAAAAAAGGCCTAGGCAAGACACTGATTGATTCCTCTGACCAGGTTTCTATTTCCTCTGATTCCTCTTCAGATCAGGGTTATTCTCTCCCTCCCTATGAGGACTCTGCTGCTGAAGAATCTATTCCTTCAGCCTCTCCACCTGAGGATAATTCTTTTGGGGAAACTCTGCACACCATGAGGGAACATTTCCACTGGAGAGCCAGGATTATTCAGAATCCAAGAAAAGGCTCAGAGATTTTCTTTTACTGCCTTAGCACAGGCCCCTGGCTATCCCCCCTGTGCTTGATATTGTCGATGGTATTTTCTCTGAATCCAGTCTGTCTCCTGATTCCTTACCCCCTGCACCAGTCAAGCCAGACAGGTATTACAGGGTCCCTGACTCTCATAAATTTATTTATAAAAACCCTGCTGCTGACCCAGAAACAATTTCTCAGGACCCCAAAGGGGTTAAGGCTTCCACTGCAAAAAAACCCTGTCCCCTCTGATAGGGATTCTAGAGCACTGGATAAATGGGGAAAAAAAGTCTACACTTCTGCTACTTTAGCTGTAAGGGCTTTAAACTGCCAGTTTCACATGCTTAAATACCAACAGTACCTTATGTCTTTGTTAAAACAGAAAATGCGTACAAACTCAGAAAATCCTGACAATAAGGAAATGCAGGAATTATTGCATGCAGCTGAACAAGTGGGAAAGCATACTTTGCAAGGTGGTTTTGATTCATTAGAGGCTTTTTGCAGAGCCGCAGTTACAGGCTCTGTCATTCGAAGGCATGCTTGGTTGAAAGAACAAAGTTTACCTGAACATGTTAAAGTAAAATTATTGGATGCTCCATTACAGCATGATACTTTGTTTGGTGTTAAGGCAGAAGAGGTGTTAAAGAAAATGGAGGATAAAGCAAAATCTATGCAGACAGTAAAGGATTTCTTACAGGTTCAACTACCTAGGTTTAGTAGAAACTTGCCTTCAAAAAATTGGTCCTTTCAGGTCTCAGACAGGCCACAAAGAGGCAGATACAGACGCCCAAGAGGCAGATCTCAGCCCCAAGGATCCTACAGACCTAAACAATGGAGTGCTTCTACCCCCAAAGGAGAAGACAAATCACAAACTTACAGGAAACCATCCCAATGACTTCCCTCTACAAAGGTCAAGCACTTACCTTTTGGCAGCACCCCTAGGGGGAAAGCTAGCACTTTTCGCACAAAATTGGCACACAATTACCCAGGACAAATGGGTACTGAATATAGTTACTCAAGGTTACAGGTTCCACTTTCACACCCTTCCAAAATCAAAAGGTATGCCGAACCTGCCACAAAACCAATGGGCAGAGGCACAAAATGAAATTGCACTTCTCATGGACATGGGAGCTATTCAAAGGGTACCACAGCAAGAACAGGGACAAGGATTTTACTCAAGACTTGGTACCCAGAAAGGACAAAGCCTGGAGACCAGTACTGATCTTGTCAATCCTAAATACTTTCCTGGATGTTCCAAAATTCAAAATGTAACACTACAGCAACTTCTACCCATGCTGGGCAAGAAGGCTTGGCTAGTAACTTTGGACCTCAAGGAGGCATACCTGCATGTCCCAGTCAGACAATCTTGCAGAAGATACCTCAGATTCATAGCTGGCTCAATGCATTACCAATTCTCTGCACTGCCCTTTGGCTTATCTACTGCGCCCAGGGTCTTCACAAAATGCCTGGCACCAGTAATTGCATTTTGCAGCAAAGAGGAATTCAGATATATCCCTACTTGGACGACTGCCTTATTCAAGCAGAGAGCAAAGACATTCTACTAGGACATCTGGCATTTGTAAAAACATTACTAATTTGCCTAGGGTACACTGTAAACGAAAAGAAATCAAAACTAGTGCCCTCTCGAGCGATAATATTCCTGGGTGCAAGCTTAAATACAACTGCCCAGATGGCTCATCTCCCGCCAGACAAACAAAGGTAACTGACTCATTGCTTTCAAATGATGGCAACAAAGACCCAGCTCCTTGCAAGAAAATTTCTGCAGGCCCTGGGTTTCATGGCATCCTGCGTTCTACTAATTCCATATGCAAGACTGCATATGAGGAAACTACAATGGTATCGAAAAAGTGTTTGGACTCAACATTGCCACAGCCTGGAAACAGTAATAAATATAATTCCCTGTCTACAACAGGAGTTTCTGTGGTGGTCCCGGGTCTGTCACCTCAACAAGGGACAGCCCTTCACCTTGCCCACAGCCAGGCAGACAATAACAACGGATGCATCGGATTATGCTTGGGGGGCACACATGGAAGGAAAATGTATTGAGGGCACATGGTCCAAGGAACAAATGCATCTTCACATCAATCAAAAAGAGATGCCAGCTGTACAGAATGCACTGACAGCCTTCAAGGATCTACTACATCCAGGACAACTATTGCTAAAGACGGACAACACCACAGTTATGTGGTACATAAAAAAGGGGGCACACATTCCTACCCCCTCTGCAGGCAAGTCATGACTTTGTGGAACCCAGCACTGACCTATCAAGTACATCTGCAGGCACAATTCCTGCCAGGAAACAAAAATACACTGGCAGACGAACTAAGCAGAAATCTCATGGATCCATACTAATGGAAACTAAGTGGTCTTCAGCATGGTAGCAAGGAAATGAGGACGCCCAGACATAGATCTTTTTGCCTCCCCTCACAACTGCCAACTACAGAAATTCTGCGCAAGGACTTATCACTCACAAGTATGGAAAGTGGATGCTCTTTCATTCAGCTGGGGAAACAATGACAGTTTATGCCTTCCATCCACTGCCTCTTCTTCCCAAGGTACTCCTAAAAGTCAGACGAGAAGCCCAGAATGATCCTGATTGCCCCAGACTGGCCACGCCAGCACTGGTACCCAATCCTAAAGAGCTTGTCTCAAGGTCCAGCCTGGCCTTTACCTCAAATTCCTCATCTCCTGACTCAACAGAGCAACCATATGCTGCACAGTCAACTCAGAACCTTAAATCTGGCTGCATGGCAGATAATATAGTCACTCAAACCACACCTCTCTCTAAAGCTGTTATGGATGTCATTTTAGAAGCCAGGAGGCCCAGCACTAGGAAATCCTGTGCAGAAAAATGGAAGAGATTCTGTGGTTGGAAACAGGCCCAAGGACTCAAATCACTTGTTCCAAATATACCTCAGATTTTACAATACCTAACTGAGATGCTGGACAAAGGCCTTTCCTTTTCATCTATTAAGATCCATGCCTCTGCCATTTCAGCTTATTACAATATGGAACCTCCTATTTTTTCATATCTACTACTAAGGCAGTACCTCAGAGGGGCAAGAAACATAAGACCCCCAAGGAGAGCACCAATACCTACTTGGGACCTCAATTTTGTTTTAGAAAAACTCACACTGCCACTTTTTGAGCCAGCCAACACAGCTGATATAAAATTCTTATCATGGAAAACTGCTCTGCTCCTAGCAATAACTTCAGCAAGAAGAGTCTCAGAGTTACAGGCACTAATGGCAGTGGAACCTTTCATCATTTTTCATCAGGACAGGGTCTCTCTAAGGACAAACCCAACGTTTTTGCCAAAGGTGGTTTCCAGTGTGGCTCTTAACCAAACTATTCATTTGCCAACTTTCTATCCAAATCCCCAGAACAAAGAGGAGAGACTTCTGCACACTTTGGACATACACAGGCAGCTACGATTCTACTTGGACAAAACAAAAGCTTTCAGAAAAACTGAGCAGCTGTTTGTAGCTTATGCTGCAGGATCACAAGGAAAGCCTATCTCAAAGCAGACAATTTCAAAATGGATTGGACACTGCATTCGCTTCTGCTATGCACAACATGGCAAATCAGTGCCTAAGGGCATTAGGCCACATTCAACAAGAGCAGCAGCCACTTCAGCAGCTTTTCTCAGAGGAATACCAACCAAAGACATTTTAGAAGCTGCAACCTGGAGTTCAGTGCACACTTTCACAAAGCACTACCACTTACCTCTCTACTCTAAATCCAGAGCAGGCTTTGCCACTGCAGTCCTGCAGGGCCTGGTAGCCTCTCCTAATCCTATTTAGGCCTAGCCACCCAACCTCAGCTTTGGGATTCAACCCAAGTGTAATGACTGCAACAGTGAAACACGAACATAGTACAGTTGTGTACCTACCATAAATGTAGATGTTCGAGTGTATTCACTGTTGCAGTCCAGGTTACCCTCCCACCATCCCCCTTTTCCCTGCTGGGACCTTTTTGTACTTCTTAACTCTGTACAACCTATATGGTGTATTTGCTGGTAGATGAAGGAATTGTTTATTTTAGTACATGCATACTTTTTGGCATACTTTTTTACAGCCTTCCTATTTGGGGGCACCTGACATCTGGGGCAAGGAAAACTGAAGAAAATGGTGTCTGTTGCATCTTTTATACCCCTGGCGCACTGACGTCAGGGAAGAGGCGACATCAACCAATGCCGGACCAAGACTTTGGAATGCGGGCCGAATGCAGGTAGCCTGCCAGCAGGATAACCCAAGTGTAATGACTGCAACAGTGAATACACTCGAACATCTACATTTATGGTAGGTACACAACTGTACTTTTGAGGCCGGTAATCTTCTTTGTGAAGTATTTCTGCGGCCTTTCCAGTTGTAGATGTCTTGTGAGGTACATACCAAAAGGGGCATTGTACTCTATAATGGGTCTAATGAGTGATGAGTAGAGGGGAACAATGACCTCTTTTTTTCTGGATGAGAAACCTTTTGTGATGAGGTGTGCCACGTAGAAGGGTTTCCTGACTACTGTGGCAATGTGATGATCAAAGGAGAGACTACTGTCCACCTGTGTCCCAAGGTCTCTTATCACACTTTAAGTGTTAAGTATACTACCGCCTATGTTGTAGTTCATGGGTACAGAGTTTTTACCAAAGGGGATGACAATGCACTTTTTGGCATTGAGCTTGAGGCCATGGCTTTGACACTAGGCATCTGTCTCAGTAAGGCCCTTTTGTAGGATGTCCGCATCGTTAGGAGATGTTCTTCATCTCACATTGCTGCAGTCCTTACACTTGGGTAGTCCGCTGTCCTCGGTCGGCCCGAATATCAAAGTATTAGGCTGACGTCGGTCAAGGTGCTTGACTGACATCAGGACGTCAGGGTACAAATGCGCATGACCGACGTCATATCCACAGTCTTTTTTGCCGCATGGTCCGATGCAGAAGCAGCGTTGCAAGTGCCGTTCGGCATTCTGAAATTTTAGTTTCAGACCGAGTCAAAGTTGGCTAAGTACCCGTTGGGAACATTTTAGTTTTTCTTGCCTCAGTGGTTTACGGATGTCAGAAAAAGTGAATAACTGTATTTCTTGTGGGAAACAGATACCGCATAGAGATTATCATACTTTGTGTATTCCTTGTTTGGGGCCTGAGCACGACGTTGTTGGGTGTCGCTTTTGTGCTAGGTTCAATAAGCGCACTATTAAGCGAAGGTTAGATTGTGCCAGGTTGGTCTTCGGGAAGCGGTGCAATTATAAGATGCCGTCGGATGCTCCGCCCGCTTCGAAGAAGCGCAAAGACAAAGCAGCTAAACCCAGGCAAGAAGAGTCGTCCGTGCGGGCGCGGTTCTTTAGAGGCCAGTGGAACCGGTGGTTCCGCGGAGGCTTCTCTGGAGTCCCAGGGGAGACTTTGTTATTGCAGGATGTGGCCTCTCAGGAGGCAGGTCAGGCTGAAGGGGCTTCTCAGGTTACTGTACTCCCTCCCTCCCTAAGGTGGTTAGGCCCTCTCCTTCTGTTTCTAAGGCTTCTCCCAGAGGCAGGCCAGGTTTAGCTTCTGTTGGTGTCACTCCTAGTTCTACAGGATCTGTGCCCAAGAAGCACATGCTTAAAATGGCAGAAGATTTAATTACTTTGATTAGAGGTTCTTTGCCCCTCCAGATAAGAGGCCTAGGGGAACCAGAGTTGGGGAGTTTTGAGCAGGCTTCAGATGTTTCAGAGTCTTGACTGAAGACTTGCAGGAGTACTCTCCTTATTCTGATTCTGATGCAGATGATTCAACTCCTTCTGCTTCTCCTCCAGAGGATTTTTCTTTTTCAGAGACTCTTCATTCCATGAGGGAACATTTTAAGTGGGAAGGTCAGGACTTCTCTGATTCCAGGAAAAGGCTTAGGGAATTTTGCTTTACCCCAGCATAGGCCTTTGGCTATACCTCCTGTCCTGGATGTTGTGGAAGATGTGTTTGCAGAGGCTTCACTTAATCCTGATTCTCTGCCTCCTGCTCCTGTTAAACCGGATAGGTATTACAGGGTGCCTGAGGCTCATAAATATCTTTATAAGAGTCCTAGGGCGGACCCAGAAACTGTTAGTCAGGGACCTAAGGGTGTCAAGGCCTCTGTTGTAAAAAATCCGGTTCCTCCAGATAAAGAGGCCAGAGCTTTGGATAGATGGGGAAAGAAAGTCTATACTTCTTCCACCTTAGCTATGAGGGCTTTGAATTGCCAGTTTCACATGTTGAAATATCAAAACTATCTTCTTTCTCAATTGAAGTCTAAGGTAGATGCTCTGGCGGAAGGCATTGAGTGTAAAGAATTACAAGATTTAGTACATGTTTCTGAACAGGTGGGTAAGCATTCTTTACAATGTGGTTTTGATGCTGTACAGGCCTCGTCTAGGGTGGCTGCCACTGGGTCAGTTCTTCGCACGCCTGGCTGAGGGATCAGAATTTATCTGAACATGTTAAGACAAGGATTTTGGATGCTCCTTTACAGTCTGATGTGTTGTTTGGTTCACCTGTGGAGTCAGTCTTGAAGAAAATGGAGGACAAGGCTAAGTCTATGCAGACTGTTAAAGATTTTTTGCAAGTTCAGCCTCCAGTTTAGTAGGAATTGGCCTGCTAAGGGGTGGGCCTTCTTATGATTCACAGTCTAGGGGTAGATCTAGACGTGGTAGGGGCAGAGCTCAGAGCTCCTTCAGACCTAGAGCAGGGAGTTCTCCTGCACATTCTTCGGGTGAGGGCAGGGGCCAGTCCTTTCGTAAACAGGCCCAATGACCTACCTTTTCAGCTGCCAGATCCTTCTTGCATGGCAGCACCTTTGGGAGGAAGGTTGGCACTCTTCAAGGAAAATTGGAGTTTGATTACCCAAGACAGATGGGTATTAGATATCATACACCAAGGTTACAGGTTTTATTTCCATACCTTGCCTCCTTTCAAAGGCATGCCGGACGTTCCTCCTCAGCAAAGACTAGAGGCTCACAAACAAATTTCTCTGCTGCTCCAATTAGGGGCCATACAACTGGTCCCTCTGCCAGAAGTGGGCCTAGGATTTTATTCTCGCCTGTTCCTAGTACCAAAGAAGGGGAACACGTGGAGACCAGTTCTGGATTTATCTATCCTCAACACTTATCTGGACATTCCCAAGTTCAAAATGTTGACGTTACAACAGCTTTTACCTCTGCTGGGCAAAGATCACTGGATGGTGACTCTGGATCTCAAGGAGGCTTACCTTCATGTTCCTATCAGGCTAAGTTGCAGGAAGTATCTGCGTTTTCGAGCTGGGACTTCTCATTATCAGTTCTCTGCATTGCCCTTTGGCTTATCTACTGCGCCCAGACTGTTCACGAAGGTTCTGGCTCCAGTGATAGCTTTCTTCAGGCTAAGAGGAATACAGATCTATCCTTATTTGGACGATTGCCTGATTCTGGCCCAAGGAAAGGACGAACTTCTTCATCATTTACAATATGTGATAGCAGTGCTAAGATGCCTGGGGTATTCTGTGAGCGAAATAAAGTGCAGTCTAGTACCCTCTCAGGACATGTGCTTTCTGGGTGTGAGACTGAATACAGCATCCCAGATGGCCTTTTGACCCCGGACAAACAAAATAATCTTTCTCTTTACTTCCATCAATTGTCTCATCAGTCCAGGCTGACTGCAAAGACAGTCCTTCAAGCCTTGGGGTTCATGGCATCTTGTATTCTGGTGCTTCCCAATGCCAAACTGCATATGAGGAAGCTGCAATGGTATTTCAAAATGTATGGACACAGCACTGCCAAGATATGGACACTGTCATTCAGATAATACCTTGCATTCAAAAGGAATTTTTGTGGTGGGCTCAGGAATGTCACCTAAACAAGGGACTCTCTGTGACCCGGCCAGAGGCGAGTCAGATTCTAACGACAGATGCCTCAGACAAAGCTTGGGGAGCTCATCTAAATGGAAAGTGGGTACAAGACACGTGGCCTGCCAGACTTCAACATCTACATATCAACTTGAAGGAGATGTTAGCAGTCCAATTTGCATTAATAGCTTTCAAGGATTTACTTCTTCCAGGGCAGGTGTTGGTTCTAACAGACAACACAACTGTCATGTGGTACATCAACAAGCAAGGGGGAACACATTCTTATCTTCTATGCAGGCAAGCAATGATTTTGTGGGAGACTGCTCTCAGTTTACAGCTAAATCTTCAGGCAAGGTTTCTGCGGGAGCACAGAACTCCTTAGCAGATGTGTTGAGCAGACAAATTATGGATCCCCACAGTGGAAATTGGATCCTCATGTATTTCAGAAATTGACAGTGTTATGGGGAACTCCAGACATAGATCTGTTTCCACTAAACTACCAGCTGCCAAAGTTTTGCACAAAAGGTTTCATCCCACAGCTTGGAAAGTGGATGCTCTTTCATTCAATTGGAGCAATCTTCATGTGTATGCCTTTCCACCTCTGCCTCTCCTCCCAAAGGTACTCCTGAAGGTCAGACAGGACAAGCCAAAGATGATTTTAATAGCTCCAGATTGGCCTCGACAGCACTGGTACCCATTACTGAGAAGTCTGGTAATGGAGCCTCCATGGCCTTTGCCTTGATTCCACACCTGCTGCCTCAGGAGAACAGTCATTTACTCCATGTCAAACTTCACTCTCTTCACCTAACAGCCTGGCATATTCTGTTTTAAACCCTGGAGGGTCTCAGCTTCCTCAGCAAGTTTTGAATGTTATTTTGGAGGCCAGAAGGCCTAGTACAAGGATAAATGGAAGAGATTTTTATTTTGGAGTACAGCAAAGGAATTTGATGTTTCTAAGCCTAATTTAAGTGTGGCTCTTCAATATCTTACTGAGTTACTGGACAAAGGTTTGTCCTTCTCTTCTATTAAGGTTCATGCTGCAGCAATTTCTGCTCACTATGACTGTGACCCACCATTGTTTTCTCATCCTTTGTTTAAGCAATTCCTTAGAGGGGCAAAGAATATAAGACCCCCGTGAGCTCCTACTCCTGCTTGGGATCTCAATTTTGTGTTGGAGAAACTCACTCTACAACCTTTTGAGCTTGCAGCTACTGCCGAATTGAAATATTTATCATGGAAGACTGCTTTTTTGTTGGCCATTACCTCTGCGAGAAGGGTTTCTGAATTACAGGCCCTTATGGCGGTTGAGCCTTTCTTAATTTTCCATAAGGATAGGGTATCTTGCTAATCCTTCCTTTATGCCTAAAGTGGTTTCTAGTGTGGCTTTAAACCAAACTATTCATTTGCCTACTTTTTATGCAAACCCCCAAAATAAAGGGGAAAAGATTTTGCACACTTTGGATATACACAGGCAGTCATATGTTATTTGAGCAGAACTAAAGGGTTCAGGCAGTCTCAGCAGTTATTTGTTTCATTTGCTTTGGGTTCTCAGGGCAAGCCTGTGTCAAAACAAACTATTTCTAAGTGGATTGGGTTTTGTATTGCTTTCTGTTATTCCCATCATGGTAAGGATATTCCAGCTGGGATTAGGCCTCATTCCACTAGGGCTACTGCCACTTCTACAGCCTTTTAAGGGGTGGCAACTAAAGATATTTTGGAGGCAGCTACTTGGAGTTCAGTGCATACTTTCTCTAAGCATTACCACCTTCCACTTTACTCTAAATCTAGGGCTGGTTTTGCCACTGCAATTTTACAGGGCATTTTGGCAGCTCCTACTGCTTTATAGTTTTGCCATCCTCCCTTACCTCTGCTTTGGGATTCTACCCAAGTGTAAGGACTGCAGCAATGTGAGATGAAGAACATAGTACAGTTTTGTACCTACCATAAATGTAGATGTTCAAGATCCACATTGCTGCACCTCCTTCCCGCTGTAGTTAGAGGCGGTTGTGTGGTTTGGGTTGTACATATTGTGAATATTGTATATATTGTACATAGGGTTAGTACTAGGGTGGTTGGTTGTTTTTTGCTGTCTTTTGGTTTTGACCTTTCTTTTTAGGGTCTTCTGACATCTGGGGCAAGAAAAGACTGTGGATATGACGTCGGTCATGCGCATTTGTACCCTGATGTCCTGATGTCAGTCTTAAGCGCCTTGACCGACGTCAGCCTAATACTTTGATATTCGGACAGCGGAGTACCCAAGTGTAAGGACTGCAGCAATGTGGATCTTCGAACATCTACATTTATGGTAGGTACAAAACTGTACTTTTTGATTATAGCTCCTAGTTTGCAGTCATCTGCGAACTTCATTAGCCAAAGACCTTCTGTGTTAACCTGTACTTCAGAGAAGCACATACCAAACAGGAGAGGATCCAGGACTGAACCTTGTGGTACTCCACTTGTCAGTGGTTTGAATTCAGATTTGGAGTCTGCTACTTTTCACAGCGTGGGTTCTGTCAGTGAGCCAGTTGGCAACCCATCATGTGATATGTATTTATTTATTTATTTATTTTTATTTTTACATTTGTTGACCGAGCTAGTCTAGCTGGATATATGTCCATTTTCAGTAGAGGCCCGGGGAGAAAAGCTCCATTGGTTATTACAAGTTTAAACAGAGATAGGCAATACAAGGTTATAATTTATAAACAGAAGTAGGTAATGCAAGTTATTACAGGTATTATGATCGGAGCATAAACCAAAAAGTGTAATCAAAAATTTTTTTTTTTTTTTGTGGATTACAATAGTCATACAGTATATATGTGAAAACGTATATCTACATAGATGTTATGAAAGGGAAAGCTATCAAGGAAACAGGGAGAAGAGAAAAAAGAATTATGGAAGAAGAAAAGAGAGGGAACATAGGGTTTTATACCTAGTTTAGTGAGTTTATCTATAATTCCTGAGTGGGGAATGGTGTCAAAAGCCTTGGTAAGATCTAAATAGGCTGTGTGAACCACCTTACCCTTGTCTACGGCATTGGTGACTGCTTCAAAGAAGTCTATCAGGTTTAGGAGACATGATCTGCCTTTTACAAACCCGAACTGGGTGGGATCCAGAGTTTGGAGTTTACCATTATCTTTGTTTACAAGTTTCATGATGATACGTTCCATGGCCTTGCAGACCAGGCTCATCAGGCTAATGGGGGGTGGTAGTTCCTGGGGTCCGTGGTGGCTCCCCCCTTGTGGAGTGGGATAACCGTTGCTGTGCGCCATTCAGCAGGCACAAAGCCTGAGGTGAGGCTATGATTGAACATGGTACTTAGGTGGGGTGCCAGTTCGTTCTGTAGTTCATGTAGAACACAGCCTGGGATGTTGTCTGGTCCCATGGATGCTGTGCTCTTGGGTTTGAAGAGTATGGTTTTTACCTGTGCAGCCGTGATTACAGGAACTTTCCATTCTTCCGGTATAGAGATGGGCTCTTTAGGGGGTGAGAGGGGGGTAAAGTTAGCACTGAACTTATCTGCCAGGATGCTGGCAATATCAGTTGGGTCTGTATATTTAGTGCCATTGTGCTGTAACTCAAAGCAGATCTGAGTGTTGCCATTGAGATTCTTGACATAGCTATAGAATGCTTTGTGGTCGTCTTTAGAATCAGTGGCGATTTTGTTTTTGTAGCTAGCTTTGGAGGATTTGATCAGGGATTGCAGCTTCTTACTGAGGCTGACCAGGGAGCTCCTCCACTCGTGTGATTTTACTCTCTTTTGCAAGAGTTTCTTCCTTCTGTTGTACCGTTTATTTATGGCAGGGGACCACCAGATTGGCTTCCTTTTTTTGGAGGATAGCGTCTTGGTTCTGTTTGGGATAACACGATCCATGCACTCATGCAAGTGCTTATAAAGTGCAGTTGTGTAGGATTCAGTAGTCGTAACTGTATTGTCCATCTGCATGGGTGTCATGAAGTTCACCACTTCTGTCTTAAGAAGCATGAATTTGGCTTTGGAGAAATTTTTTACCATGGTTTCCTTAATGGGGGGGTGGAGGCAGAATGTGGATATCTAGGTTAATTAGCTTACGGTCGGAGCGGACCAATGAGGCGTTGACTTCAGGTGTGGAACACCGGCCACTCATATTGGTAATGACTAGATCCAGGATATTGTTGCCCCTGGTGGGCGTGTGAATAAGTTGATCCAGGGCATTGGAGTTTATGAATTCCAGAAAGCGTTGAGTGAAGGAGTTGGTACATGAGTAGTTTTCCAAGTTAATGGTGGGGTAGTTGAATTCACCCATTATTAGGGTGTTTGGTTGAACCCTAATATTTTCCAGTCCATCAAGAAAAGTGGAGTGGGAGTCCTGGGGCATGGTGGGTGATCTGTAGCAAGCTACAATTTGGATTGCAGTTTTGCCCAGAGTTAGTTGCACTTGGATAACCTCGGCTGCATTATGCTGAGCAACTAGCCTGGAGGTGTGGATATCCTTAATGAATATGGACACACCTCCGCCTTTGGTGTTCCGGTCCAGGTTACATGGCCGAAAAGTGTGGTATGGGTTATAGTCTGGTAGTGCAGGGGTGCTGTCTGGAGCCTTGAACCAGGTCTCAGTCACTGCACAGATATCGATGTTCTCCATTTTAAGAAGTGCCTCGAGTGAGTGCATTTTGAGATTTAGACTTCTAGCATTGCCTGTTGCTGTTACGGTGGTGAATTTGTTATTTGAACCTTGCCTAAAAAAGGCACTATAGGTGCGGCAAGAACCTTAGCCAGTATCCGGAATCCCAGGGGTGACAGGTGCAGGCCATCTCTGGCAAAGCATCGTGGTCTGTCGACCATGTCATCCCAGGCAGACAGATACTGGATCCCTTTAGAATGGCACCAGAAGCTTAGCCAATTGTTGAAGTCAATCATTTTATCCTTGTACTGCGGCATCATTCTGAGTGATGGCAGAATGCTACTCAGGGCTAGGGTCATACCTGCCTGGGCTGCAAGATCGGAGAGCTCTTCCATGTCTCTTTTCATGTAGTCCAGGGAGGTACGTCTCAGGTCGTTCACACCAACATGGACAATGACAGAGTCATATTTGTGCTTGTTGTGGAGTGACCTGAGTGCGTGGGTTATGTGGCGGATCCTGGCACTCGACAGGCAGCTGACAGTAACCTTCTCCTTGTTTAGCCTGGTGAGTGGGGCATCAGTGTGCCTGACTATAGAGTCGCCTATGACTAGTGTGTTGTGTACGTTGTTTTGCCTTATTGGGTGTGGTTGAATGGCACACTGAGTCTGCGGGCTATGTGTCATTTGGGTTGTGTTGGGGGGTGGAGGTTGCTTGCATTTCTGCTTTGGTGGTCTCTGTTGCTTGAGCAGATTATTATTGAGAGCCTCTGCGAATGTTTTTGTGTTTCTATGTGTGGATTTTGGTGGTGTAGATTTAGTGAGACTATGTGATGAGTGTGGTGTGGTGCAGGTGTTTACCTTCTCCTCTTGACTGTCAAGTTCAGTCTTGATTGGAGAGAGCTTTACCTCCAGTTTGGCTAGATAAGTGCATCTCTCACAGGTTGTAGTGTTTGGTGGTATGAGGAGAGGGTTGTCTGTGTACATGAGGCAATTTCTGCATTGCCCCAAGATGCCCAGATTCATCAGATACACAGGAGAGAACACTGGGAGCTGACCCCTGGACATGCCTGAATAAAAATACTATTTTCCTGTAGATAAGTGTGGAAAGTGAGTACAAGAGCTGTTTTTTTCTAAGCAAGTGAGGAAAGTAAGTACCAAAACTGTTTTCCTCTAGGTAATGAGGAAGGTTGAGTGCTGTAGTAATTAGTAGGTTATTTAGTGCTTACAAGTTCTGAACAAATGCTGATCACGAATAAGCAAATTCAAGTGCTAAAAGTAAGAATCTGTATCTGGACTAAACTCATTACAGGAAAGGGGGAAATGAGTGCAAATGGGGCTTTTTAATCAGAACGTTGAGACAGATGGAAAAACTGCCCAAACGGCCAAATGAAATGGATTTATCACAACATACAGTTAGTAAAATCTAAGCATCCTCCAATCTAGTTCAAAAACAAATGTAATCACCATAACATTTCTAATAGTGATGTAACAGAGACAATAGTAGAACCATCAGTCTACACATATGGATGAATCCATAACCCATGCATATTATTTAACATAGTAAGCCGTTATAACACGGTAATATATACAAATTATGATGTAGTCAGAAATCTGCATGAAAATGACGGTATTGTCTGCAAAATGTCTTATTGTCAACAGACAATATTGTATAGTCGCAGTCTCACTTTATTTATTTATTTCAGTTTGATAACCGGGGAAGTCCATTGGGCCAGAAGAACCCATTTTCAGTGGAGGCCCGGGGAGAAAAGCTCCATAACTAAGCAAATTACAGTATAAAACAGTACAGTATAAAAACAAGCAAATCACAAAATAAACACAGTAATATAAACAGTAGTAGATGGCTCGTATATGTTAAAGTGAGATAATAACAAAGGAATGAAGAACGAGGTCGGACCCAAAATGGAATTTATTGCGAACACCACGAACATAAAAAACAAACAGCAGCTCAACACAGCAACTCAACAGCTCAACAGAGTCGATTAACCTAGGTTTCGTCCTATGTGGACTTCTTCAGAATAAAAAAGTTAACCATGAAGTTCACTAAAATAAGACTAAACATCAACCCCACCCATGTCATTAACCAATCAATTATCTAATCTAACAACAGTAAAAATGAAAATAAGTTAAAAAGACAAACACAATCATATAAAATATATGCATAAATGTGTAAAAATTAAAATATATGTAGTATTAGCAATAAATACTACTTATACATACATATAACTTAAACCAAAAATGATAAACTACATTCCGTATACAATCAAACACAAAAAATTAGCTCAAAATATGTTTGAGCTTGAGAACAGGCTTGATTGTACAACAATCATTTAGCCCTGGATGACAATGTGCATCCAATCTAAGTTGCCATCTAAGCTCACATAAATCTAAGTGCACCTCTAAAGTTCTACCCTGTGAATCATACCTGATTTATTGCAGTATACAAAATTTAAAAGAATGGTCTAAACAAGTATAAATGTGCCTGGCTAATGCATTGGTTAATTTTAGATGTTTTATGTCCAGTAAGTGCTCTCTAACCCTTTCTCTAAAATACCGGCAAGTTTTTTCCGCATAAAAAGCTGGGCATACTTGACACTTGGCCAAATAGACAACATTCTTGGTATAACAATCAAAGTGTCCTGTGATATGAATACGATGTTGATTAAAAGTTAGAATGCTGCCTGATGTCAGTATATGTTCACAAATGGTACATCTCCCACATTTAAAATTGCCAAATACCCTGCTATTACATTGCCTTTGGGATAGAGAACATCTTTCAAAAATCTCTTTTAAGGATGTATTCTTCCTATATATAAACGTAGGTGCCAAGGCCATTTTTGCTACTATATTTTTATCCATTTGCAAAATACCCCAATTCTTGTTAACCATACCTGTTATATATTCAGAATCAGAATTGTAAGTTAAAATATAATGCAGTGGATGTTCATCTAGTCTTCCTAGATTTCCTAAATTAACAGATGTAATACTAGACTCGTCACTTTTAAAAATGGGAATGTAAAAACCAGTATCCCTTTTATATTTGATCTCCTTGAACAATTCTGAACATAATTCCTTTGGATATCCTCTGTTTAAAAACAAAGTAATCATGAAATTCAATTATTTTACGAAATCCTCCTCCTCGCTAACCATCCTGGCAGCTCTCACCATTTGGCCCTTTACTATGGCTCTTTTTTGGTGCCTTGGATGCCAGCTACTATATTGGAAGTATGAATTTGAAAAAGTGGATTTTCTGTATATGTTAGATTTTATCATTTGTAATGTCTTATCAAAGGTTAATCTGACATCCAAGTATGTATATAGTAGCTGGCATCCAAGGCATTATGTTCCATTCTTAAAAGTGAGTCTAGTATTATATATATAGGAAGAATACATCCTTAAAAGAGATTTTTGAAAGATGTTCTCTATCCCAAAGGCAATGTAATAGCAGGGTATTTGGCAATTTTAAATGTGGGAGATGTACCATTTGTGAACATATACTGACATCAGGCAGCATTCTAACTTTTAATCAACATCGTATTCATATCACAGGACACTTTGATTGTTATACCGAGAATGTTGTCTATTTGGCCAAGTGTCAAGTATGCACAGCTTTTTATGTGGGAAAAACTTGCCGGTATTTTAGAGAAAGGGTTAGAGAGCACTTATTAGACATAAAACATCTAAAATTAACCAATGCATTAGCCAGGCACATTTCTACTTGTTTAGACCATGCTTTTAAATTTTGTATACTGCAACAAATCAGGTATGATTCGCAGGGTAGAACTTTAGAGGTGCACTTAGATTTATGTGAGCTTAGATGGCAACTTAGATTGGATGCACATTGTCATACAGGGCTAAATGATTGTTGTACAATCAAGCCTGTTCTCAAGCTCAAACATATTTTGGGCTAATTTTTTGTGTTTGATTGTATACGGAATGTAGTTTATCATTTTTGGTTCAAGTTATATGTATGTATAAGTAGTATTTATTGCTAATAATACATATATTTTAATTTTTACACATTTATATATATATTTTATATGATTGTGTTTGTCTTTTTAACTTATTTTCATTTTTACTGTTGTTAGATTAGATAATTGATTGGTTAATGACATGGGTGGGGTTGATGTTTAGCCTTATTTAAGTGAACTTCATGGTTAACTTTTTTATTCTGAAGAAGTCCACATAGGATGAAACCTAGGTTAATCGACTCTGTTGAGCTGTTGAGTTGCTGTGTTGAGCTGCTGTTTGTTTTTTATGTTCGTAGTGTTCGCAATAAATTCCATTTTGGGTCCAACCTCGTTCTTCATTCCTTTGGTGTTGAGGTTCATCTTGGTTCTTTGGTAAAGTGAGATAATAAGACAAGATATAGTATAGTTAACAATGATGCAAAAAGCAGAAGTGGTGGAATTTACAACATATGTAGCAGAAATAGGTAAAATATTCATTAGGCAATGAAAATTCAGAAAGGAGAAAAGAGCTTTAGTAAAAAGTGTACAGTTGCAGGAGATGTGTGGCAAAGGCTGGAGTTCAGAAAGATAATAATATAGTACAGTAAGTAGGGTAGAAAACAGTCAGGTAGTGGTAGTAGGATTTGTGTGAGAGGAGAAAGAAACTCAGATGGGGGTTGTAAGGAATAGTGGGGAGAATTGGGGATGAGACTGGGGTTCAGGTAGGGAAGGAGCAGGGACGCGTCCAATTAGAGGACAGGTAGGAGTGTAATAGGGATTTAAAGTTAGGGAGATGTGAGACAGTTCAAAGGTGGGATGGGATGAGTTCTAAAGTTTGGATAGAGAGTATGGAAGCAGGAGTTGGCCGGGAGGTCATAATGGTTTATGTACTTGAAGGTGGTTTTGGTTTTCTGATCTTAGTGGACGATTTGGAATATAGGGGGTTAAGGAGGAGGAGAGGGATGGGCAGCTAGAAGGTGTGAAGATGAGTTTATGGGCAGTAGTTAGCTTTATGAATTGTAGGTAGTTAGGCAGTTCTAGCCACTTCAGTAACAGAGTCATACCTCAACCACTATCGTTATCAATGTCCCAAAACCAGTTCATAAATATGAGGTTTCGTCCTCAATGATAATAAACAAGTTTCTTCACTTCCACATCAGTGAATCCAGCTAAAGTTCACTCGATATAATTACCTCTGATACCTGCCAATGATAAATGTCATCCCAAAAACACAGACCCCAAAGGCAGCCAGTCCAAATCTAGCTGCTTCCACAAATTGCGTTTTTGTCCAACCTTGAATCAACCACCATATGTAGTCGCAGCATAGGTATAGAACCAAAAAGTTTGTTCTTAGCAAGCACTCCGCAGTTAAATGGTCTTAGGAGCCCAAAATGGGACACTGCAGTAGTCGGGAGTCCAAACCATACAATTCTGCACTGTAAGAATGCACAAAAGACATCCGCACAAAAGTTTGCAAAAAGTCTCTTCTGTTGCTTTGTAAATCCAAACAAACACTCGATCAAAACGAATGCCACACCAGTCATCAATCCAATCAGTACAAACCAGTCCTTTATATGTGCGTTAGAAACATCCGCACATAAGATTCAGAGAATAAAATAAAACAGGCAGGCTTGGTAGCTGGGAATGAACAAGATGATAAATCCAAACGGTGTTACAGCCACAGAGATAAAATATGTTTACTCAAAGGCCAATAGCAAGGAACACTCCATACAATCCAAAACAGCTCTTGCAAGTATGGTTGGTGCAACTGGCCAAAATATCAAAATTCAAATGCAAAAAGAGGCCAGCACCAAATGAGTAAATGTTTAGTTATTTATTGCGGCAACACCACAAAATCAAACCGGTTTCGGCAAACCTGCCTTCCTCAGTGACAAGTACATAAGAAATAAGTGCAATATTTTATACTTTAGTTAATTGTCACAATATAGAACACATGCTAATAGCATCAATTCCCTAAGCTTACCGGTTCTAAGGTGATACTCCTGGGTAAGGCTTCAACCTCTCCCCATGGATGTACAGACAAAGTTACTTGACGCACCCTTGGACAATATGGCCCTTTTTGGACAGGCTTCTGCTGAGCTCCTCAAATCCCTTCAAGAAAAGTTAAAGGGACTACAAAATCCTCAAACATCTTCTGGTATCCCCTATTCCCAGATACCGTAGAAATTACCCACAGAAGCCCTCCTTTGTTAGAAGACAGTCCTTTCACACAGCTCCTCTACCAAAGGGACATAGACAACCCAAAAAAATTCTACTCCCAGGTTTCCCACCAGCTCCTCAGCTACATCCTTTCAGAGCCAGTCTGACCAGTCCAGACCACCTCCACTGCTAGTCACCTCCTTTGGCCCCAAACACACCCTTATCCGTTCATCTCACCCTATCCCTACCCTCCTGGTGGATAATCACAGCAGAGCAGTGGGTCCTCTGTATCATTCAGGAGGATATTTCATGACTTGGTGGATGCTTCCACCTTTCCAAGGTATTCCACAACCACCAAAAAAACCAAACCCACCTATTTCCAACCATCATTCAGCAACTGTTAACTCAGGGTACCATAGAAACAGGTACCCACCCCACAAAGAAACACAGGCTTTTACTTCAGGTTGTTTCTTGTACTGAGGAAAGACGGCCCTTGGAAGCCAATCCTAGACTTATCTTTCCTAAACCTCTTCCTCAAAGTTCCCAGCTTCAAAATGATTGCCTTACCCCTTCTCTTACCACTCATACCCACACAAGCATTCATGGTAGCCCTGGATTTGAAGGATGCCTATCTCATTCCTATCCATTCCAATTACAGGAAATACCTCTGCTTTGCTATGGGCTCCTGCCATTTTCAGTTCTCTGCCTTGCCCTTTGGTCTCTCCACTGCCCCTCGAGTGTTCACAAAGTGCCTAGCCCCCTTCATTGCTCACTGCAGGACTCCGGGTAGACAGGTATACCCATACCTAAACGACCGGCTTACCCTTCATCAGGACTACCAAGTTCTTCTACTTCACCTACAACAGGTGTCTTCCACCCTAACTCAACTCGGGTTCACCCTAAATCTAGAAAAATCTCACCTGACCCCCTCTCATGACTTAGTTTTCTTGGGGTGCAGGATCAGAACAGACAGGATGAAAGCCTTCATCCCATACCAAAGGATCAAAGACCTTTGTTTATATTTTACACAGATCCTCACCCACTCCTCTTTGACAGCTTGGGAAGTCCTGAGAATGTTAGGCCACATGGCATCTCTGATACCCATGTTACCTCTGGCAAGACTCCACATGTGCAAAATCCAGTAGGTCTTAAAAACCTATGGAGCCAACACTCCTAACCCATGGATTCGCCCCTTCCCCTACTTCTGTGCCTAAAAAAGGAAGTACAGTGGTGGGTGTCAGCACTGCACCTCAACCTAGGAACCCTCCTACAAGTTCCAGCCCCCCAACAACAGCTCTCCACAGATGCGTCAGACCTGGGATGAGGTGCAGTGCTCCTAAAAAAACAGAAACAGTTCTCAGTACAAGGCAAATGGTCGACTCTAAGACAAAAGGACTACATCAACATCAAGGAAATGAGGGCGTTATAACTGGCTCTTCTAACCTTCCAATCTACTCTCCTGCCACGAACCCTGAAAGTAATCACAGACAATATGACTGTCATGTGGTACATCAGCAAGCAAGGGGGGACAGGTTCCTACTCCCTATGCAGCCTGGCCATCCAGATTTGGAACTTATCTCTCCAGGTCCACCTGGTAGCAGTGTACATCCGCTCAACAGATAATATTATGGCAGACAGACTCAACAGAACCTCAGCCCCCTCTCACAAATGGATGCTTGAGAGAGAGAGGTTTTCCTGGACCTGATACACAGGTGGGGTATTTCACAAGCAGATCTGTTTTCCTCCCCCCAGAACAAACAAATGCCCAACTTCTGCACAAGGGATCCACACCCACAAGCTTGGGAAGTGGATGCATTCTCCTTTACTTGGGAGGGAATACACCTTTATGCCTTCCCTCCTTAAACACTAATTCGGAAAGTCTTTCTGAAAATTTAGAAGGACAAACCCAAAATCCTACTGGTGACCCCATTTTGGCCAAGACAGCATTGGTTTCCCTTCCTACACTTACTAGTCAAGGACAGTTACCACCGGTTACCCCACCGACTACACCTGCTCACACAGGACAGGGGATCCTTTCTCCACCCACAGGTGAACAACCTGAAATTGACCTTATGGGTGATAGGGTTCTAATCCTTTACAGACACCTATATTCAGTGGACGTACGCAATGTTCTGTAGGCCGCCAGAAAACCTAGTACTAGGAAAATCTCTGTATCAAAGTGGCGAAGATTATCTAAGTGGTGTCAAAGGAAAAACCAGGACCCACTTATTGTTCCTATACCAATGGTCCTATATTATTTGTGTGAGCTACTTCACTGAGGACTAACTTACTCTTCAGTCAAAGTCCACTTATCTGCCCATTTCACCTCCTCTGGCATCCAGACTAAGAAGTCAAGCAGTTTCTGAAAGGAGTCCTTTATATTAGACCCCCCAGGAGACATATTCCCCCTCCTTGGGACCTCAGTTTCGTATTAGAAAAACTAACGTTACCTCCTTTTGAACCAGCTCACTGTTTCCTTGAAACTGTGCACCCTGAAAACAGCTCTGCTAGTGGCCGGCACCTCCGCCAGGAGGGTTTCTGAGATATAAGCCCTTATGGCTACTTCTCCTTATCTTGTTTTCCACAAGGACAGAGTTGCTCTCAGGACCAACTGTTCCTTCATGCCCAAAGTAGTTAATGAACTTTCATTAAATCAAACCATTAACCTACCAGTTTTCTATCCTCATCCAGGAAACTCCTCAGAGAGGACTGATCATTCTTTGGATGTACACAGGCAATTTAGGTACTACTTGGAGAAAATCAAATCTATTAGAACATATGACCAGTTATTCATCTCTTTCCATCCTAGAGCCCTAGGGAAGGCTGCCTCCAAACAGACCATTTCCTCATGGATCTGAAATTCCATTAGCTTGCGCTACTCCCATCATGGGAAATCCTTGCAGGGCCATGTTAAACCTCACTTTACCAGGGCAGCTGCTTCCTCTTCTGCCTTTTTCAAAGGCATTGACTTCTCCATTTTAGAAGCAGCCACTTGGACATCGGTCCACACCTTCACCAAGCACTACAAGCTGGACATGGCCTCCAGAGCAAGAGAAGGTTTTGCCAGGTCCGTCCTCCAAGGCCTGGTTGACCACTGAAACCACTCATCCACCCAGGTTCATACCTAAAGCTCTGGTACTCTCCCTACTGTTGTGAATACTGCAACATGAGAATAGAAGGACACAGAATAGTTGTGTAAGAACTTACCATAACCTTAGATGTCCTTCTTTTCCATGTTGCAGTATTCAGTCTTACCCACCTACCCCCTGTTTCTTTCTTAACTATCACACCATGGCCTAGCTGTGGGGACATAGTCATTCTTCTCCCTAGTCTCCACCCACTCTCAACACAACCAACCCACTGCCCTGGGCCTGGCCTACATGCAAGTTTAAGGGTCTCCAAGTAGGACCCCCCCCCCAAACCCACAGGAGCTCTACTGTATGCGGCAAAACATTCTGATGAGAGTGCCTGCAGATGTCTCTTTTATACCCAACATCAGATTTTGGCCCTGGTAAGGGACGTCACATGCACCCTCCTGAAGTAAAAACTTTGGTATACTGGCCGGAAGGTGGCACTGCAGGCAGCAACTTCCTACTGTTATGAATACTGCAACAAGGAAGAGAAGGACATCTAAGGTTATGGTAAGTTCTTACACAACTATTCTTTCTTTAGCACTTCTTCCCCCAGATAGAATTTTCACCTTGAGTTCTTATGTCAAACAAATCATGGACATTCCTTTTCCCCCAGCAAGTCGTGTAATAAAAGGGCCTTAGGGTCCAAGGCGGCCATGATTACCCTGGTGCCGGTAGCACATCTTTATATAAGAGTACTTCAGTGGACTTTGATAGTCCAATGGTCCCTTCTTTACTATCCATTGAATTACCCATTCAGAATCTCCCAAGCATGCAAATAATCTCTCTTATGGTGGTTCCAATCTGAAGACCTCCTTCAGGACTGCCCATTCATCCTTCCTCCTCCCTAGGCCACTGTGACCATGGATGCATCCCAGTTCGAGTTGGGGGGGGGGCATTATCTGGGAACCTTTTCTAATTCTTTTCAGTAGTTTCCACCTGTTTGCACAAAAAAGTCATTAGTTAAAGGGCAACTTGTATGTCTTCTGAGAGTAATATCTAGTAATGATGTATTTGATGAAGAGTTAGTTTGTGCTAAAACTTTTTAGAGAGAGTGGCTACCCTGATGAAATGTTAAAGATCCAGTCAGAAGTTTGTGAAGGTTAAGATGATAGGTTTTCTCCAGCACTTACAAATAGATATGACAGTAACAATTTTGTAAAAGTTACTGATAAAGAATATAATCTTGTGATAGTTATAACCTGTAACTAGAACTATGGATGCATTAGGTCCATCTCTTCAGACAACTGGGAAATTTTGACACATTTTGACAATTTGACAGCTTTATTAGGGTTGGCACCCATATTTGTTCATAAGAGAGAGTGCAACTTGAAATACTTGTTTGAGCATGGTAAAAATGAGGGCAAGATGAACGGAAATATTACCACTATGAATAAGTGTGCAAAGTGTTACTATTGTTATTACATTAATAGAGTTAACTATACTAAATGAGGGAATGGTCAACCCTAGAACAAATTGCAACATATGAGCTGTAGTTTATGTTGCTACTTGTGCATCCTGTGATGTGTTCTATGTTGGGAAAAACTGATCGCTGTCTGAAAGACAGGATATATTACAGTGTTAGAAAAAGGAATGAAAAAATGCTTTATGTAAACATACAATCTGATGTTGTCCTTCTCATTCTGCTTCGCTGATGGGTTACGGATCCGATCCTCTGATCTGACTCTGCTACCTTCTACAGACTTCAGCTTCCAAGCTCAAGCTCCTCCCTTACACACAAGCTTCCAAGCTCAAGCTCCTCCCTTACCCACAACTCTCTGCCCCTAGCTCAACTTCCTCAGATCTTGTCTGCCTCCAGTGCATACAGACGTGGTTACCAGCGCTCGAGCAGTTGTTTTTTTTTTTTCTATAGCCTTGTTCCTTAAATACCTTTTCTTGATGTTTCCTGTAGATGTTCTGTTAATATTACTTTTCTTTAAGCTTCCTCCATAACTTTTCAGTGTTTATGAGGTGTGTTAGGGCTGCTTTTTCTTTTTCTTTCACCTCCTTCTCTCTTTTCAGGCTTTGGCCCTTCTTTCGCTTTTTATAAAATATAAAAGTATAAAAATATATATATCTTTTTTTTCTCTTTCATTTTTCAGTGTGGATAAGCCTGCAGGTTTTAAAAGGTGTGCCAAGTGTGAGAGAAAAATTCCACACTCGGATGCACATGATAGATGCGTTTATTGTTTAGGACTGGCTCACCTGGATTCCTCTTGTAGTATCTGTGAGGGGGTTTAATTCTAGAGCCATCCTGGAAAGAAAGAACAAACTGATTCTAAAGGGCCTTATGCCCGCTCCTCCAGGGAGTCTTCAGAGCCTCCTGCCAAAGTTCCAAAGTATTTGGATATTAGGATGTCAGTGCCAAGACCTATGTCAGCTCCGTTGGATCCTATAGAGTTGACGGCTCTAAGTGAGCCTTCAACTTCCTCGAAGTCTCTGGATCCTAAGACTTTGGAGCCGACCTCTCCGACAACCCTTCGGATCCATAGATCTCCAGAGCCGCAGTTCACTACTCATTCTCCTGGGAGATCTAGTATGTCTGTTTCTCCCACGGTTCCATCAAAGGTTTTACAGACTCCCAGGCACTTGTGTCCTTCAGTGGCTTCTTCCAGATCTTCTAGAAGGCCTGTATGATGATGTGGACAAGATGGTAAGGTCTGTAGGTCTATTATCGAGGCTCAGATCCAGATGGGGGTACTCTGTCCTTTCATGGATCTGAGAGTGTTCCTCCCACATCTTTTTCTCCTTCTCTGATCGTGTTTCGAAGCCTCAGGACAGTAGTCTTCTGAGGGATTTGGGGTCATATTAGAGGGCTCTTGTTTCATTAATGCTGACTGTGACCTTGACTGTGTTCAGATCAGAGCGAGTCCCAGATCCGGGATGCTGCGGTTGGATCCAGGGGGGCGGTGTTTAGCTCCAGTATTTTCTAATCTGTCCCTTCCCATAGGAGCCCCGACCCTCGACAGCGAGGTTCCGGTTTTGTCTGGGAGTCAAGGTTCAGGTGAACTTCCTCCTTCTTCGGGGCTCTGGCTTCTAGGGAGTTCGGTGGGGTATCCCCGCGGCCTTCGGCTTTCCAGGTTATAGAAAAAGCTTTCTCTGTTAGCTGAGTACTGGACCCTTTGACTTCTGCTCTTCCCCATGTGCCTGCATTGGATATGAGCTTAGGACCTACCATTTTTGTCCAGGGTCAGCCTGCCTCTAAGGATCTCCAGACCATTCCACCTGAGGTGGCCCCTTCCTCTTCTGACTCCTTTCCTGAATATCTCAGGGAAGAGTATGTGCAAAAGGAGGCACTTGGACCCCATCTGGAGTCCCTCACCAAGGATATGGACTATGATGAGGGAGAGGGGTCTCCCAAATCACCACTGGACGATTTGTCCTTTGCTGATATCTTAGAGATTTTAAAGTTAAGAGGTGGCTGGCTGTTGAAAAACCTCTTCGGAGGAATCCGTATTCCTGGAACCCTTCGGGGTGGGACCATCTACATCTTGGGTAGTTCCCCCCGGCAGACACTGTTTTAGACCTTGTCACCCATTGGGCCTGGAAGGAGCCAAACACCATAGAGCCTGTACTGATGCAACCATACAGGATTCTTTTTCCCCCCCGAGTACCGAACCTTTTGAAGTAAGGGCATCCCAGTTGATACTACAGTGGTGGCAACTACTACCAAGAAAGAGCTTGTCCGGCAGAGCTCGACTGTCCATCCTCTGAACAGGGAGTCCAGAGTGCTGGGCAGGTTCGTGAAGCACATTTTTTCTTCAGCGACTTTTTCACTGAGAGCACTTAATTACTTGGCACATTTTATTCGCCTTCAGAGAGACCTGGTTAAAACCTGGTTAAGGAACTCTCTGAATCCTTTGTGGAATGCATGCCTAAGGAGGAGTTAGATAAGATTTCTCCAAAGCTAACCACTGTGATTTCCCTAGCAAATTCTTTCATGAGGCTTGTTTTCCACTCAGCAGAAGGATCTTCAAGGACAGCTCACACCGGCATTGCAAAATGTCTACATGCTTGGATGAGGCTTTGTGATTTTGCAGAGCCCTTTAAGACGTCTTTTGTCAATGCCCTCTTTGATGGTTCTTCACTGTTTGGACCATCAGTTAAGGACACCCTGACCCACAGTGAGCAAGAAGGTAAGACCTTGTCTGCTGTGTGGGTTAAGTTAAGGTTCCTTTCCTGGTCAAAGTGGAGAGTACTCCTCCAGAGGCAGAGGAGAAGGCTGTAATGGGAGACACTGCCCAAGATAAAGAGGGGGCCTGCAAAACCAGGGCTTCACTGATCCTTTTTTCCGACAAGCCCTTTCAGCAATCCTGAAGCACCACCTGACTGTCAGACTCTGCAGGCAGTCAGGGGCCATTTTTCTCTGCACTCAAGCACCTAGGCCCAAATAATGACAAATACTTGAGTACAAAGCATAATATCCAGAGGCTATTGCATTCCCTTTTCTCTACCCCCTCCAAAGATTCAAAAGAAAACTCTCTGACGTTCCACCCAGCCAGAGGGAGTTGGCACTTACAGAAATTAAAGAATTGCTGCAAAAGAGAGTCATCCAAGAGGTCTCAGGTAAACAGAGAGGGTCTGGAACTTACTCTCATTTCTTTTTGGTGCCAAAGAAAACAGGGGACCCGAGGCCTATCTTGAAGCTAAGCAAGCTCAACTTATTTGTTCCAAAGACGTGCTTTCTTGAGTTTTTTCCCTGGGCCTCCGCTGAAAGTAGGCTCTGTCCTAGTCGGACTTTCCCTGTCAACAGATGTTAAATAAATAAGTAAAAATAAATATGTGAAGAAAGAAGTTCCAGATGGTAACGGTTCAGTCCATCCTTCTGTTACCAAGGAAAGATGATTGGATGTGCTCTGTGGACTTCAAGGATGCATACTATCAGGTAAAAATCGACAGACGCTCCAGAAGTCATCTGCGCTTCCGCCTAGGAGCCAGTCATTTCCAATTCAGGGCCCTGCCCTTTGGTCTCACCACAGCTCTCTGGGTGTTCACCAAGTGCATGGCAGTGGTTGCAGCTCATCTTCGACTGCAAGGGGTTTCAGGTGTTCCCTGATTTACATGATTGGCTCCTGACTGCCTCCATACAGTGTCAACTTTCTCAGGCCAGAGACTATCTTTACCAGATATTCCACTTCCTCGGTATTACCATAAACATAGACAAGTCGCAACCACTGCCAGTTCAAACTTTGGAATTCATTGGGGTCTGGCTAAACTCCATTATGCAGTTAGCTTCCTTGCCACAGCACCACATGAACACCTTGACACCTCATGTTTAAGCCATTCTATCTCATCTGTCTCCTGCTGCCAAATTGATTCTACGAGCCTTGGTGTCTATGGCAGCTGCTATAATTTTGCTTCCTCTAGCCAGGTACTATATACGCATTCTTCAATGGACACTGTCTGTTCAGTGGTCAATTCTACATCGGTTCCTGTCCCTACCAGGTTGACCAACATTTGCAGGGCTCATCTACTGTGGTGGATTCGTTCGTATCTTACGGTTGGCAGACCTGTCATTCCCCCCCTCCCCAACAACCACAGTGACCACAGACACTTCCCATCTAGGGTGGGTGGGGCATGTCGACGGGAAGATGGTCTAAAGCACGTGGACTGTGATAGAGACCAGATTGCATATCAATGTCCTCGAGATGAGAGCTGTGTTGTTATTGCTGCAGGCCTTTCAGGAGGCTCTTCCTCTAGGGACTATTGCAATTTCACAGAGACAACATGTCAGTATTCTGGTACATCAACAAGCAAGGAGGAACCCGTTCATACCCTCTCTGCAGAGAGGACATGAGGGTTTGGGAATGGGTGATCTCTTCAAACTGTGTTCTACTTGCAACACGTACCAGGGAGATTCAGCATATTGGCAGACAGGCTCAGCAGACCCATTCTGATGCCCCACAAATGGTCCCATAATCGATCAGTAGCAAACAAGGTATTCAACCGTTGGGGTCTTTCCTGCTGCAATATGTTTGTGTCCTCTTACAACAAGAAATGCAGCAGTTATTTCGCTCTGATCACTTCTTCAGAGAGTTCCCTGAGGGACACTGTGGTCCACAATTGGCCCTTCCCTATCACCTTTATGCTTACCCTCCTCTTCCTCTGATCCCAAAATTTCTTCAGAAAACCAAACAGTTAAAGAGCACAGTGATCCTCATTGACCCCTTTTGGCCTCATCAGATTTGGTTCCCCTTCCTCTGGTCACACTTAAAACATCCTCTGTGGATACTGGAACCCAAACCAGACCTCCTCTCTCACCAAACACTAGGACTCCATCCAGATCTCCCCTCACTCAAGTTAACCACATGCTTTCTCCAGTTCCTCTGATTGCTAGAGGGTCCAGGTTCTCTTCCCAGTCAAGGCTATCATTCTGGCTTCTCAAAATGCTTCTACCAAGAAGGTATATAAGAGTAAATGGAAGAGCTTTTCTATTTGGGCTGCTAATAATCACGGTGATCCCTTTTCAGCTCCTATTTTCTCAATCCTTTCCTTTCTGGAGTCTTTATTTAAGCAAGGTTCTAGATTTGCAACCATTAAGCTGCAGATGTGGCTCCCTTCTCCAATTTGAAGATTCTGATGCTGAAGAATCCATTCCAGCCAGCACAGGCCCTTAGCTATACCTCCTGTTCTCTCTGTGGTGGATGATGCTTTCAATGATGCCCTGCCAAACCAGACAGATTTTACAGGGTGCCAGATACTCATCACCACCTTACAAGGCCCTCTCTTGCAGACCCAGAAACTATATCCAGGGTCCCAGTCATTAGACAGATGGGGTAAAAGGTCTACACTTCAGCTACTCTCTCAGCTAGCTTTAAACTGTCAGGATACAATACCAAGAGTTTTATACTTGATCAGTTAACTAAAAACTAACCACTGATGAATCTCTTGATAGAAAATATATATTAGAGATGTAAATAAACACACACAGGGTAGCAGCCATTCCTTAAAATGTGGCTATGATGTTCAAACTGTTAAAGATTTTCTTTGCAGGTTCAACCCAAGTTAGCAGGAAACTGGCCTGCATTCCAGAGGCAGAAACCAATCCAGGGAGGGTGCTACAGGAGAGAGGACGACAGGCAAGGTACAACAACAGGCACACAGACACAGCCACTAGCACATCATCACAACCACAGTGACTTAATCCTAAATCCGCCCAGGAACAAATAGCAGCTCCTCTATAACAAAAGACAAGTGGATTTTACAAACCATAGATCAAATCAAAAAACAGAGGCTCTGAATAATGGAGGAGTTAAACAAGCTGAAAGTGGTGAAAGAGTGCCACAGCAAGAACAAGGAAAGGGTTTTCAAAAACAGAGGCTCCTTGCCAGATAATGGAGTTACAAACATGAAAGCTGTGGAAAGAGTGCCAACAAACAAACAAGGAAAGGGGTTTCAGACTATTCTGTCCACCTTAAATACATACATCATTGTCCCAAAATCAAAAATGCTGACCCTACAGCAACTTCTTCCCATGCTGGGCAAGGAGTCTTGCTGTAAACTCTAGATCTCTGCAGAAGATACCTCAGATTTCTTGCAGGATCAGAGCACTATCAATTCTCAGCATTAAAAGCAAGCTGACAACAGATTTACAAAGGGTCATTTACTTGCTACAAGGACTGGGATACACAGTCAATTTACAAAAGTCAAGGCTGATACCATCCCAAACAAGGACATTCTTATTGGACACAGTACAACAAATGGCATTCCTGACTACAGAAAACAAAAGAACTTCCTCTTTACTTCTTGGCACTAACAAAACTGAACAAGTTAACAGCAAGAAAAGTTCTGCAGGCCTTGGGCTTCATGGCATCATGCATAATCTTGGTCCCATTTGCCAGACTACATATAGAAACTACAGTGGTACCTAAAGAATTTATGGTCCCAACACAGACACAGTCTAGAAACAGAAATCCCACTAATTCCATGCTTAAAACAGGAGTTCCTATGGTGGGCTCAGGCATGCCAGTCAAACCCAGGCTACCCTTTTGCAGATGTCAACCAAGCCAGACCATCACAACAGGCGCTTCAGACCTAGGATGGGGGCCCACATGCTGGACAAATGCGTGCAAGGATTGTGGACACAGGATCAACTTCACCTGCACATCAATCTAAATGCTGGCAGTAAAACTGGCAATCCAAAAGTTCAAACCATTTCTCAAAGAGGGCCAGTTGATGATAAGGACAGACAACACCACAGTCATGTGGTACATCAACAAACAGGGAGGCACTCATTCATACCCCTATGCAGAATGACCTTGGAGCTGTGGACCCTGGCACTCAGCTACAACATTCAGTTACAGGCAATATTTGTACCGGGAAAGACAATACTCTAGCAGACATATTAAGCAGAACCACCGAATGGAAGCTGCACCGACATCTTCAAGACCATCTCAAAGAAATGGGAATGCCACAGATAGACCTATTTGCATCACCTCTCAATCACCAGCTCAAAAATTCTGCACAAGGACATTCCACCCACTAGCATGGAAAGTGGACTCACTCTCCTTCAACTGGAAAGGCCTAACAGCATATGCATTCCCACCTCTTCCTTTGATACACAAGGTACTAAAAAAATCAAAGAACGTCCAAGGATAATCCTGATAGCTCCAAACTGGCCAAGACAACACTGGTACCCACTACTGAAGAGCATGTCTCGAACAATATGTGGCCAATACCCTGATGCCTTTGATGTTAACTCAGAACAACTACAGCATCATACATCCAAACCTAAAACGCTGCAACTGACTGCATGGAACATCACATAGCAGCAGCTAATCCAGAACTTTCCCAAAGAGTTAAAGACATTATTCTTGGACCTTCAACAAGAAGGAACTATGCTGGAAAATGGAAAAGGTTTGTCATTTAGGAAAAGATGTGTCAAACATAGATATGCCTAACATTCTGGAGTATCTGGCGAACTTCTTCATTCAGGCCTGTCCTACTCCTCCATCAAGATACATGCATCAGCTATTTCAGCAGAATACAGCTTTGATCCACCTGTTTTTTCGCACCTTTGCTCAGGCAGTTCCTCAGAGGAATCAAGAATGTAAAACCTCCAAGGAAACCACCATTACCAGCTTGGGATTTAAACTTTGTGCTAGAAAAGTTGACACTATCACCCTTTGAACCAGCAGCAACAGCAGACCTACAACACCTGTCATGGAAAACTGCGGTTTCAGAACTACAGGCCTTAATGGCAGTGCAACCCTTCCTAATCTTCCACCAAGATAGAGTGTCCATGAGGACTAATCCTACATTTATGCCCAAGGTGGTATCAGGCAATCCACCTACCTACCTTCTTTTCCAACCCACAAAACATTGGACAGAACAAAAATAGCAGAAAGACTGACCAACTTTTGTAGCCTATGCAACAGGAAGGGAAGGAAAAGCTATTTCTGACCAACTTTTTGTAGCCTATGCAACAGGAGGGGGAAAAAGCTATCAAACAGACAATCTCCAAATGGATAGGAAATTGCATACATACTGTTACTCCTTCCATGGAAAACCAATTCCACAGAACATAAGACCTCATTCTACAAGGGCAGCAGCCACTACCACAGCCTTCTTCTACTTGGACCTCCGTGCATACATTTGCCAAGCATTATAATTTGCCTCTATATTCCAGATCCCGAGCAGGGTTTGCCACTGCTGTACTGCAAGGGATCCTAAACACCATAATCTACTATTCTAACTGCAGATGCATCCATGAAGGACATAGTACAGTTTTGTACCTACCATAAATGTAGATGTCGAACTGGATAGCATCTGCGCTAGCTGTTGGAGTCTTTTATGGTGTATTTGTTTGTATATATGTACATACATGCTTATTGTTGTGTTTACCTCTATCTATTTGGAAACATTGGCATCTATCCAAATTTTAGCCTGCAAGAGGGCTACTGGCATCTGGGGCAAGAAACACTGAGGAAAATGGCGTCGGCTGATGCTTTTACAGAGATGACGTCGGGGAGCGACATCAGCGAAGCGGACCCGGACTTTGGAATCGACTGCAGGGCTGCCTGACGACAGGACAACCCACTTGTTATGACTGCAGATGCTATCCAGTTCGGACATCTACATTTATGGTAGGTACAAAACTGTACTTTAGCAGCCATATCCAATTTCCATTTGGGGTTACCTTTGGGATCTGTTGCCTCAGCCAGGATATGTAAAGCCTTTATGAAAGGTATTTTTCTCCTTAGACCTCCAATCAAGGACCCAACTCCTCCGTGGAGTTTGACTGTCATTCTGCAAGCTTTGACCCAAAATCCCTTTGAACAGCTAATGATTGTGGCTTGATATATTTATCCTGGAAGTCTGCTAACTTGTTGCCATTACTTCAGCAAAAAGGGTTTCTGAATTGCACACTCTTTCATCCAAACCTCCCCACATAATTTTTCACAAGGATAGGGTTTCCCTCTGTACTAATCCTTCATTCATGCCAAAGGTCGCCACTGAGGCTAATATAAAGCAATGCATTCAGTTGCCAGTGTTTATTCGTAACTATTCCAACAAAGGAGAATACATGTTACATTCCTTGGATGTTCACACAAGTTATGTTTCTACCGTCATAGTATGAAACAATTCATAAAATCAGAGCAGTTGTTTTTCTCTCTTTTGTCTAATCATAAAGATCAAGCAGTTTCAAAAATGACTATAGCAAAGTGGATAACCAGTGGTATATCTTTTGTTTGAGGAAAAATGGTGTGAAGTTGCCTAGTCCCCCAAAAGCCCATTCAGCAAGATCCATAGCTGCATCAGTAGCTTTTTCATAAAGAATTTCTCTTGACACCTGTGCTGCAGTTACCTGGTACAAGTCTCATACCTTTGTGACCCATTATAAGTTGGATATGGTTTCCAGGAGCAGAACGTCCTTTGGCTCCTCAGTGCTCCTGCATATCCTTCCTTGAGGCCACCCAAGAAATCATGTAGCTGGGGACTCTGACCCATCAGTAAGGCAGAATGAGAAGGACAACATCAGATTTATTAGTTATGTACTTACTTTAACTTAATATCTGTCTTGTTCTGTTTTCATTCTGCTTCACCTTCCCACCCAGCCATCCTCCAAAAACACTTTGGTTCTAGAGGATATGGAAGAGCCTTTGTTGGAACCTATGTTCCAGGTTGAGCCACTGGTTCCTTTTTCATCTGTCTTCTGTCTTTAAGGGTAGCAAATTCAATCTGAGGAGGTTGAACTAGGGGCAGAGGATTGTGAGTAAGGGAGGAGCTCGAGCTTGGAAGCTGAAGTCTGTAGAAGGCGGCCGAGTCAGATCCGAGGATCGGATCCATAACCCATCAGTGAAGCAGAATGAGAAGAGGACAACACAGATATCAAGTTATGGTAAGTACATAACTAATTGTATGTGTGAACTGTAAAAGTTTGTATTTTTTTGTGGTGGATAAGACAAATATTGATAAAATGATTTATTACTAAGAAAACCAGTTGGAAATAATGGAGTTGATGTGGCAGTTAAAATTGAATGTAGGGGGTGCTTCCTGGATTGAATGGGTATCCGTATAAACAACATTTAAAATTTACAAGCTTGTAAAATGTGATTGACTTTTAAATAGTCACATTAGTGCTTTAATTGTATGTTAAGAAGTTGTGAAATTCACTATGATTGGTTGATTGACGTGACCTTTGGTTTGTATGTTTGAATGTGGGCAGGATGAAATAAAGACAGATACTGATGAAGTCTTGAGTACAGACAAAAGCTCTTAATCTGTATTTTATGATTGATTTTATTCAATAAATGGAGAGCTTGTGAGTTGCGGAGTGTGGTGTTTTCTAATTAATTGGTTTATTTTTACACTGTGCTGTTTCTTGCTGGTGTTGTTTTTCAAGTATCATTATAATTTACACTGTCTTTTCCTTAGATGGGCAAATTCAATCTGAGGTAGCTCGTTTTGTTAACAGGGTTTATGGGTGGGTGGGGAGGCCTGAACACTGGATCCAAAGTTTGGAAGTGGCTGTGGCTGGATCCAAGACATATCTTTTGAGGAAAGGATGGAAACAGCTGTCATTATGGTGAGTACATAACTTGTTATATGACTCTGTGAATACTACATCCAGGACTGTTGCCACTGGTACTGTGTTGAGGAGGTTTACCTGGCTGCATTCTCAAGACCTTAAAGAGGATGTAAAAATGAGATCTAAAATTCACCTTTGGGTAGAGATTTTGTTTTTGGACACTGTGCTGTAGAGGTTATGAAAAATGTGACAAGAGGGGAAAGCTGAAATAGGAAATCTCCCAGATGTTTTAGCCCTCCTTTTCTAAATTTTCCAAGGAATTTTCTGCTCCCTTGTTCAGTTGTGGTAAGAAACAAAACAAAAAAAACAAACAAACTGTCATACCTAAATGCCAGAAAGCAGACTTTTTAAAAAAAACAATGGCAGGGAGGTTCCAAAAAGAAAGCGGGAACCCACAGTGAGTAAAGGCCCCTTGAAGGAGTCAGAATGACTATGTAAGGGAACCTTGTCCCCCCCCCTCCCACCCTGGCAGCCCCTTTTCCTTTCTAGGAAGTCTGAATCTCTGTTTCTGTCTTTTGCAACCAATTGTTTCTGATAAGTGGGTTCTGAGACTGATTCAGTGGGGTTACAGATGGCAGAGGAAAGAAATCCTTCCTTTCCAGTGAATTATTCAATATCAACCAGACCAAAGCACTGTCCCACAGCACATGCTTTCTCAGGTGGTAATAGAAAGAGTTTCTTCTTCCCAGTTGGTAGAAAAAAATATTCAAGAATGTTTCTGGTGCCAGGAGTCCAGATGTTCTTCGTGTTTCACTGTTGCAGTGACTACATTTGGGGTTATCTGCTTGCAGGTAGCCCGCAGTCAGCCTGATTAACAAAGTCTTGGGTCCTGCGTCGGTTGCTGTCCCTTCTTCCATGATGTCAGGTTGTCAGGGGTATAAAACATGCAGCAGATGCCATTACATCAGTCTTTCTTGCCGCGCGTTGCCTGAAGCAGAAGCAGTTTGCAAGTGCCGGTCGGCCGACTCCTGAAATTTTCGTTTTCGAGTTTCAGAACTAAAGTCTTCAACTAAAGCTAAGTACCCCGTTGGGGAAACTTTTTCTTGCTCCTTACCGATGTCAGTAAAAGTTAATAATTGCATTACTTGTGGAAAGCAAATACCTCATAAAGATTTTCATTCGTACTGTATTCCTTGCCTAGGCCCTGATGACGACATACCTTGCTGTCAGTTTTGTGCTTTATTTAATCATCGCACTATCCATCGTCGGTGTATTTTCACCTCTAAATATTTTGGTTCTTGGTTTAATTATCCAGAAATGTCATTGGTTAGCCATCCGACTACCTAAGCCAGTCGCCAGTTCACCGGTACTCAGTGAGGCACTTTGGCAACTCCTGATACCCGATACTTCTGATTCGCAGGCCTCTACTGAGACCCATTCGGAGTACGATATGCCGCTAGATGCTTCAACAATGGAACCTGCAGATGTCTCTACCTAGGATGGGTCCGGAGCCGATGTGCAGGCACCGGCTTCTGAGGGTGTATTCAGGCCTACAGACTTGCATATTAAACCGATGCCTCCTTCTTTACTTAGGCCTAAATCTCGAACCATGCCTAAAAAATGACACTTAGGCCTCTATGCCTAAAAAACAAATGATAAGAATGGCTGAAGATCTAATAACTCTAATCAGGGGTAGCCAACACCCCCCCTTCTAAGAGGCCTAGAACTGAAGTTGATTATGAATCTTCTGACCAGGATTCTGTTTTTTCTGATGATCTGGTTTTGCCCTTATCTACTTATGAGGATTTTGATGCAGAGGACTCTATTCCTTCTGCTTCCCCTCCTGAGGATTTTTCTTTTGGGGAAACTTACATACTCTAAGGGAGCATTTCCACTGGGAAAGCCAGGATTTTTCTGATTCAGAAAAGAGGCTTAGGGATTTCTTCTCCTACCTCAACATAGGCCTTTAGCTATTCCTCCTGTACTAGACATTGTTGATAATGCTTTTTCGGAATCTAGTTTGCCCCCTGATTCCTTTCCTCCTGCTCCCAGAAAACCTGACAGATACTACAGGGTCCCTGAGTCCCACAAGTTCCTTTTTAAAAATCCTGTTGCGGATCCAGAGACTATTTCACAGGGGCCCAAGGGCATTAAGGCTTCTACTGCTAAAAATCCTACCCCTTCTGATAGACACTCCAGGCCGCTGGATAGATGGGGTAAGAAAGTTTACACTTCTGTAACCTTGGCCATTATGGCTTTAAACTGCCAGTTTCATATGTTAAAGTATCAGCAACATGTTATTGGATTGCTTAAACAGAAAATGATGTTGATTCCTGACTGTGTGGAAAATAAAGAATTACAGGATTTAATGCATTCTGCTGAACAAGTTGGAAAACATACTTTGCAATGTAGTTTTGATTCATTAGAGGCCTCTTGCAGGGCTGCTGTTACTGGGTCTTTGCCCAGAAGGCATGCTTGGCTTAAGGAGCAATCTTTGCCTGATCATGTTAAAGCTAAATTGTTGGATGCTCCCTTAAATCAGGACCACCTGTTTGGCAACAAGGCTGAGGAAGTTCGTAAACAGATGGAAGGTAAAGCTAAATCTATGCAAACTGTTAAAGATTTCTTACAAGTTCAGCCTCCTAGATTTAGTAGGCACTAGCCCTCTAGGAATTGGTCCTTTCCAGCCCTTTCCAGGTCTTCTCAAGCCAAACCCAGACACAGCAAAAAACCCAGGTTTCAGTCCCAGGGGACACACAGGACTAAGCAGTAGGGGGCCTCCACTTCCAAATCTGGGAATAATAAGACTCCCCCCTATGGTAAACTGTCTCAATGACTTCCTTTTAAAATTTCCAAGCACTTAGCAACTGACTGCCACTTTGATGGGGAAGATTGCTCTTCATGCAATGAATTGGGAACTCATTACCCAGGACAAATGGGTTTTAAATATAGTGTCCAGGGATACAGATTTCACTTCCACATGTTGCCAACACCAAGCGGGTGGCCGGACCTACCCCCAAATCAGTGGGCAGAGGCCCAAAAACAAGTACTTTCTCTCTTAAGCATGGGGGCTATTCAGCTGGTACCAGAAGAGGAAAAGAGACAAGGTTTCTACTCAAGACTTTTCCTGGTACCCAGAAAGGACATTTCATGGCGTCCTATCCTGGACCTGTCTACTCTAAACACTTTTTTGGAGATTCCAAAATTCAAGATGCTGTCTCTTCACCAATTACTTCCTATGCTAGGCAAAGATGCCTGGTTGGCAACACTAGATTTAAAAGAAGCATACCTGCACATCCCAATCAGGGAATCCTGCAGAAGATACCTACGCTTCAAAGCAGGCTACATGCACTATTGGTTCTTTGCACTGCCCTTTGGCTTATCTACCATGCCCAGGGTATTCACAAAGTGCCTAGCTCCAGTTATTGCATTTTGCAGGCAAAGAAATATTCAAATATACCCATACCTGGACGATTGTCTAATTCAGGCAGAAAGCCAGGACATATTTTGAATCATCTGGCCTTTGTACAAAGGGTTCTAACTTGTCTGGGGTACACCATAAACGAAAATAAATCACACCTGGCACCCTGTCAACAAATTATATTCTTGGGAGCAAGCTTGAATACAACTTCTCAGATGGCTTACCTCACGTCAGAGAAACAAATTCATTTGACAACCTACTTCAAACAAATGGTCACAAAAACCTGCTAACTGCAAGCCTTGGGGTTCATGGCCTCCTGCATTCTTCTAATTCCATATGCAAGACTGCATATGAGGAAACTACAGTGGTATCTAAAAAGCCTATGGTGTCAACATTCTCAGGATCTAGGAGCAATGATTTCTATCATACCTTGCCTATGCCTAGAGTTCCTTTGGTGGGCAGAGGCCTGCCACCAAAACAAGGGACTACCTTTCACACCATCCCCTGCCACCCAAACCCTAACAATAGATGCATCAGACTATGCATGGGGTGCTCACCTGGCAGGGAAGTGCTTTCAGGGCAAATGGAACCCAAGTCAAATGCACCGGCATATCAATCAAAAAGAAATGTTAGCTGTACAGAATGCTCTGACAACCTTCAAGGACCACATTCTTCCAGGACAACTAATGGTAAAGACGGACAACACCACTGATATGTGGTACATAAACAAGCAGGGGGGTACACATTCTTACCCCCTCTGCAGAGTAGCTATTGTATTGTGGAACACAGTCTTGAGCTACCAAGTGCACCTACAAGCTCAATTCCTGCCAGGAAAATTAAATACACTGGCAGACGGACTAAGTAGAAACCTCATGGACCCACACGAGTGGAAACTGGAACCAAGGATTTTCAACATGTTGACAAGCAAATGGGGGAGCCCAGATATGGACCTGTTTGCCTCTCCCCAGAACTACCAAATAAGTCTATGCCTTCCCCTCTCTGACTCTGCTTTCCAAAGTACTACTAAAAATCAAACGGGACAAACCAAGGGTGATTTTGATTGCTCCAGACTGGCCATGCCAACACTGGTACCCCCTCCTGCACAGTCTGCCATGGTTATCCCCATGGCACCTGCTTCATACTCCTTCCCTGTTGTCTCAGCAGGAGAACCAGATTCTGCACCCTCAGCTTCTAACACTGAACCTTGCAGCCTGGCTAATTACATAATCTATTCTTTACCATCCCTCAGTAAACCTGTGATGGATATCATTTTAGAGGCAAGGAGACCTAGTACAAGAAAATCTTATGCTGAAAAATGGAAAAGATTCTGTGCCTGGAACCAGTCTGAAGGGATGAGCACAGCAGCGCCCGATTTATCTCAGATTTTACAATACTTAACTGAGATGCTTCAAAAGGGCCTGTCTTTTGCCTGCATTGAAATCCACGCCTCAGCCATTTCAGCTCATTATAACACAGAACCTCCCGTCTTCTCTCATCCACTGCTCAAGCAGTTCCTTGGAGGGGCCAAAAATTTGAGACCACCCAGGTGAGCTCCAACCCTGGGACCTTAACTTTGTTTTGGAGAAACTCACTCTACCTCCTTTCAAGCCAGCTGCTACTGCAGACTTAAAATTTCTTTCTTGGAAAACAGCTTTCTTTTTAGCAATCACATCAGCTAGAAGGGTATCTGAATTACAGGCCCTTATCGCAGTGGAGCTTTTCATCATCTTTCATGTGGACAGGGTGTCCCTCAGAACCAATCCATCCTTCATGCCCAAGGTGGTATCCAGTGTGGCTCTTAATCAGTCCATTCATTTGCCAACCTTCTTTCCCAATCCACAGAACAAAGGGGAACGGATACTGCATTCCTTAGATGTGCGCAGACAACTTAGATTATACTTGGACAGGACTAAACTCAAAGGAAATCTGAACTGCTGGTGGCATTTGCTGCAGGAGCAGAGGGGAAGGCTATTTCAAAGCAAACCATTTCTAAATGGATAGGCCATTGCATTCATTTCTGCTGTAAGCACCATGGAAAACCTATCCCCCAGGGGATCCGACCTCACTCCACCAGGGCTGCATCTACCTCTGCAGCCTTTCTTAGAGGCGTCCCTACCAGGGACATCCTAGAAGCTGCTACCTGGAGTTCTGTACATACTTTCACCAAGCATTATCATTTACTAATTTTCTCTAAATCCAGAGCTGGCTTTGCCACTGCAGTCTTGCAGGACCTTATAGCTGGTCCTAATGCTATCTAAATTCCTTCTCCCAACCGTAGCTTTGGGAGTCTACCTAAATGTAGTGACTGCAACAGTGAAACACGAAGAGCATAGTACAGTTGTGTACACTTACCATAAATGTAGATGTTCGAGTGTATTCACTGTTGCAGTCCTGGATGATGTCCTTCAAGGATGCATCTGCAGTCCTAACAAATGGGTTGTCCTGGCCTCAGGCAGCCCTTCGGTCGGCCGGATTCCAAAGTCTGGGTCTGGCCTCGGCTGATGTCGCACTTCACCCGACGTCATAGCTGCAGTTCTTCGGGTATAAAGGTATCAGCCGACGCCATTTTCCTCAGTCTTTCTTGCCGCGTGGCGCCCGAAGCAGAAGCTGTTCGCAAGTGCCGGTCAGTCAGAACCAGAGATTACTACTACCGAAGACTTCTAAAAAGCTAAGTACCCCGTTGGGGACTCTTTCTTGCCTCAGCCGATGTCAGAAAAAGTGAATAACTGTTTAACTTGTGGGAAACAAATACCTCATAAAGATTTCCACTCTTACTGCCTACCTTGTTTAGGCCCAGACCACGACGTAGCAGCTTGTCTAGCCTGTGCTTCCTTCAACTGACGGACACTTAGACGTCGGTCGGAGTTTGCTGAGGAGTTTTTTGGCTCCGCTTTTGCTTATATCATGCCGTCAGAGACTCCGACATCACATTTAGCTAAAGAGCATAAGGAAAAGGACCGACACTCGCAGTCCGCGGTTTCGGCTGAAACCGCGGTTAAGCCAACCGCGAGTGTCTCGGTTTCAGCTGAAACTGAGTCCGCGGTTCTTCCTTCGGCCAAAAGCATGCCTCCTACTACCGAGGCCTCTTCCAGCATGGCTGAATCTGCTACGGAAATTCCACCTGCTCTTACAGTTTCTCAGGATTTATCTGATACTATCCCCTTAGATGTATCTACTCCTGCACGTGGAGCTGCTAGGCCCCCTGCATCCATGTCAATTAAGGCTTTTGCCAGGGCTAAAGCAGCTAAATCTTCAAAGGCCGTGCCTGCTAAAACCCCCTCTCACAGGCCTAGCTCTAATACTCAAATGCTTAGTCTAGCAGAGGATCTCATTTCTTTGATCAGGGGAACCCAGTCTCACCCTGACAGGGCCTCTCACCCACCTCCAGAGAAGAGGCCTAGAGCAGAGCCCCCTGAGCCAGTTTCTTCAGATTACTCCTCTGATTAATCAGAAAATACAAATCCTCCAGAAGGCCCTTATTCTCCATATGAGGACTCTGATGCAGAGGATTCCATACCTTCTGCCTCTCCTCCTGAGGAATTTTCTTTCGGGGAAAACTTGCATGCTATGAGGGAACAATTTCAATGGCAGGGTCAGGATTTCTCAGACTCTAGGAAAAGGCTTAGGACATTTTTACATTTACCACAGCATAGGCCTTTAGCTATTCCTCCAGTACTTACAGTTGTGGATGATGCATTTAATGATGCTTGTACTGCTCCTGATTCACTGCCTCCAGCCCCTGCTAAGCCCGACAGATACTACAGGGTTCCGGACACACATTATCATTTGTATAAGGCTCCTATTGCAGATCCTGAAACTATTTCACAGGGCCCCAAAGCTGTAGCAGCTGCCTCTGCAAAAAAAAACCCCTCCCCTCTGAAAGAGAATCTAGGGCATTGGAGAGATGGGGTAAAAAAGTTTATACTTCTGCTACTCTTTCGGCTAGGGCCTTAAACTGTCAATTCCACATTATTCAGTATCAGGAATTTCTGTTAGATCAGCTCACTAAAAAACTGTCCTCGCCTGAGCCTTTAGACCGTAAGTCCCTTCAGGATTTGGTGCATAACACTCAGCAGGTCAGTAATCATTCCTTAAAATGCGGCTATGATGCACTGGAGGCTTCCTTTAGATCAGCTATGACTGGTACAGTGATCAGAAGGCATGCATGGTTAAAAGAGCAATCCTTACCAGACCATGTAAAGTCAAAGCTTCTAGATGCTCCCATGGAAAAGCACAGTTTGTTTGGTTCCCTGCAGAGCAAGTGTTGAAGAAGGTGGAAGAAAAAGCTAAATCTGTCCAGACAGTCAAGGATTTCTTACAGGTCCAGCCTCTGAGATTTAGTAGGAACTGGCCTTCCAAGAATTGGTCCTTTCCAGACACCACCAGAGCACAGAGAAGTAGAAATAGACGCCCTAGAGGCAGAGGTCAATCCAGAGGTGCCTACAGGGGACGTCAGTGGCAGCCTAACAGCCAGAGAAGTACTGCCACAGATCCAGCCACTACCACTTCCACAGGACAATCACAGTGACTTGGCTCTGAAACCACCTACCAGGGAACAACTGGGAGCACCCTTAGGCGGAAAGCTAGCCTTATTTTCAGTAAATTGGCATTACATTACAGGAGACAAATGGATTTTACAGACAATAGACAAAGGCTACAGGTTTCACTTCCATACTCTTCCAAGGAAGAGAGGAATGCCAAACCTACCTCCAAACCAAAGGACAAACGCTCTACAGCAAATAGACCGCTTACTAAGGATGAGAGCTATAGAAAAGGTACCGTCTATGGAACAAGGACAAGGATTTTATTCAAGGCTTTTCCTGGTACCAAGAAAGGAAAACCAATGGAGACCTATCCTCGACCTGTCCGCTCTAAACACATACCTCATTGTTCCAAAATTCAAGATGCTGACCCTACAGCAACTTCTTCCCATGCTGGGCAAGGAGTCTTGGCTGGTGACTCTGGATCTCAAGGAGGCATACTTGCACGTCCCCATACGACCAAATTGCAGAAGATACCTCAGATTTCTTGCAGGATCAGAGCATTATCAATTCTCAGCATTGCCTTTTGGCTTATCTACTGCGCCCAGAGTATTCACGAAATGCCTGGCTTCAGTAATTGCTCATTGCAGGCTTCAGGGAATACAAATTTATCCATACCTGGACAACTGCCTGTTACAAGCGGACAGCAAAGACAAATTAACAAAAGATTTGAAAAAGGTTATTCACCTGCTGCAAGCCCTGGGATATACAGTCAACACAAAAAAGTCAAGGCTGATACCATCCCAAAGGATAACCTTCTTGGGTGCAGAACTGGACACATCAAACCAGATGGCATTCCTCACAGCAGAAAAACAGAAGCAGCTACCACTCTATTTCATGGCATTAACAAAGCAGAACCAGCTTACAGCAAGGAAAATCCTGCAAGCCCTGGGTTACATGGCATCCTGCATAATATTAATTCCACATGCCAGACTACATATGAGAAAGTTGCAATGGTACCTGAAGAATTTATGGTCTCAGCACAAGCACAGCCTAGAAACCCAAATTCCAATAATTCCATGCCTGAAGCAAGAATTCTAGTGGTGGGCCCAGGCCTGTCAATTGAACAAAGGACTGCCCTTCCACAGGCCTCATCCAAGCCAGACTATCACCACGGATGCCTCAGACCTCGGTTGGGGGGCACACATGGTGGACAAGTGCATACAACGCTTATGGACTCAAGACCAGATGAACCTACACATAAATCAAAAAGAGATGCTGGCAGTAAAACATGCAATTCAGACATTCAGACCACTTCTTCAACTGGGTCATTTGCTGATAAGGACGGACAACACCACAGTTATGTGGTATATCAACAAGCAGGGAGGCACACATTCATATCCTCTATGCCGGATGGCAATGGACCTCTGGAATGTGGCCCTGAGCCTCAACATTCAGCTCCAGGCCATATTTGTGCCAGGAAAAGAGAATATACTAGCAGACATCTTAAGCAGAACCACCACGGATGCCCACGAATGGATGCTGCATCCAGACATCTTCAAAACCATCACAAAGAAATGGGGACTGCCAGAAATAGACCTGTTCGCATCCCCGCACAACCACCAATTGAAAAAATTCTGCACAAGGACATATCACCCACTTGCTTGGAAGGTGGACTCCCTATCCTTCAGTTGGGAAAACCTGACAGCATATGCATTCCAACCTCTTCCTTTGATGCACAGAGTGCTACTGAAGATCAAAGAAGATCACCCGAGGATCATCTTGATAGCTCCAGACTGGCCGAGACAACATTGTTACCCACTACTGAGGAGTATGTCCCGGGAACACGCATGGCCTCTACCCCTACTACCTCTACTGCTAACACAGAACAACTTCAAAATCCTGCATCCAAACTTGAAAACACTGCAACTAGCTGCTTGGAACATTATATGAGGCAAAATAACCCAGATTTATCTCAAAGGGTTAAAGACATTATCTTGGAGGCTCGCAGACCCTCAACAAGGAAAACTTATTCAGCAAAATGGAAAAGATATCTCATTTGGAGTGCAACAAAAGGAGTAGATGCATCATTGGCAAACATAGCTAACATCCTGGAATACTTAGCAGAACTTTTCCACAATGGCCTGTCTTACTCCTCCATTAAGATTCATGCATCAGCAATTTCAGCAGAATACAACATGGATCCTCCAGTCTTTTCTCAACCTCTACTCAGGCAGTTTTTCAGAGGAATTAAAAATGTAAAGCCACCAATAAAACCACCATTGCCTACATGGGACTTGAACTTTGTGTTAGAAAAGTTGACACTTCCCCCTTTTGAACCAGCAGCAACAGCAGAATTACAGTACTTATCTTGGAAAACTGCATTCCTGATTGCAATCACTTCAGCTAGAAGGGTTTCTGAATTACAGGCATTAATGGCGGTACAACCCTTCCTTATCTTCCATCAGGATAGAGTGTCCATGAGAACTAATCCTACCTTTATGCCAAAGGTGGTCTCCAGGGTATCATTAAACCAAGCAATTCACCTACCAACATTCTTCCCCAACCCGCAGAACAGGGGGGAAAGATTGCTGCATACCTTGGATGTACACAGACAATTGCGCTACTACCTGGACAGAACCAAGAACAATAGAAAAACTGACCAGCTTCTGGTAGCATATGCAACAGGAATGGAAGGAAAAGCAATTTCAAAACAGACAATCTCAAAATGGATAGGAAATTGCATTAGATTTTGTTACTCTTTTCATGGAAAGGCAACTCCAGAAAACATCAGACCTCACTCCACAAGGGCTACAGCCACTACTACAGCTTTCTTACGAGGAGTGGCTACCAAGGACATTTTAGAGGCTGCTACTTGGAGCTCCGTGCATACATTTGCCAAGCATTATAATCTACCTTTATACTCCAGATCCCGAGCAGGCTTTGCCACGGCTGTTTTGCAAGGGATCTTAACTACACCATAATCTCTTAGTGCCTCCTTAGTGCCTCCTCCCCCAGTTTGGCTATGGTATTCTACCCATTTGTTAGGACTGCAGATGCATCCTTGAAGGACATAGTACAGTTTTGTACCTACCATAAATGTAGATGTCCGAGAGGTATGCATCTGCAGTCAGGATTACCCACCCTCCTTCCCCTCTGTGGTACTCCTAGGGTATTTGCCCATCTTGTAGCTAGCTGCGGGAATCTATTATGGTGTATTTGTTTGTATATATGTATATACATGTTTATTTCTATTTGCTCTCTATTGTTTGGAAACATTTGCATTTATCCAAATTTAGCCTTCCTAGAGGGCACCTGGCATCTGGGGCAAGAAACACTGAGGAAAATGGCGTCGGCTGATGCCTTTATACCCGCTGAACTGCAGCTATGACGTCGGGTGAAGTGCGACATCAGCCGAGGCCAGACCCAGACTTTGGAATCCGGCCGACCGAAGGGCTGCCTGAGGCCAGGACAACCCATTTGTTAGGACTGCAGATGCATACCTCTCGGACATCTACATTTATGGTAGGTACAAAACTGTACTTTCTTCGTGTTTCACTGTTGCAGTCATTACATTTGGGTTATCTGCTTGCAGGTTGCCCTCAGTCGGCCTGATTAACAAAATCTTGGGTCCTGCGTCGGTTGCTGTCCTTTGACGTCAGGTCGTCAGGGGTATAAAACATGCAGCCGACACCATTACATCAGTCTTTCTTGCTGTGTGGCGCCTGAAGCAGAAGCAGTTCACAAGTGCCGGTCGTCCGAATCCTGAAATTTTTGTTTTTGAGTTTCAGAAACGAAGTCTTCAACTAAAGCTAAGTACCCCATTGGGGAAACTTTTTCTTGCTCCTTACTGATGTCAGTAAAAGTTAATAATTGCATTACTTGTGGAAAGCAAATACTTCGTAAAGATTTTCATTTGTACTGTATTCCTTGCCTAGGCCCTAATGACGACGTACCTTGCTGTTGGTTTTGTGCTTTATTTAATCAGCACGCTATCCGTCATCGGTATATTTTTGCCTCTAAATATTTCGGTTCTCGGTTTAATTATCCAAAAATGTTGATTAGCCATCCAACTACCGGGATTCCGAAAAAACGCAAAGATAAAGACAGAGACAGGCCGCCGAGGTCCAAAACTGCAGACGATGCTTCTCCTAAGCCAGTCGCCAGTTTGCCGGTACTTAGTGAGGTGCTTTCACAGACCCAGATACACACTACTTCTGATTCGCACGCCTCTACTAAGACCCATTCGGAGTCCGGTATGCCGCGAGATGCTTCAACTGTTGAACGTGTGGATGTCTCTACCTTGGATGGGTTCGGAGCCGCTGTGCAGGCACCGGCTTCTGAGGGTGTATTCAGGCTTACAGACTTGCATATTAAATCAATGCCTCCTTCATTACTTAGGCCTAAATCTCGATCCACGTCTAAAAAAATGACACCCAGGCCACATGCTAAGGCCTCTATGCCTAAAAAACAAATGATAAGACTGGCGGAAGATCTAATAACTCTAATCAGGGGTAGCCACACCCCCTTCTAAGAGGCCTAGGACTGAAGTTGATTATGAATCTTCTGATCAGGATTCTGTTTTTTTCTGACTCTTCTGATGATCTGGATTTGTCCTTACCCACTTATGAGGATTCTGATGCAGAGGACTCTATTCCCTCTGCTTCCCCTCCTGAGGATTTTTCTTTTGGTGAAACCTTACATACTTTAAGGGAGCATTTCCACTGGGAAAGCCATGATTTTTCTGATTCAAAAAGAGGCTTAGGGATTTCCTTCTCCTACCTCAGCATAGGCCTTTAGCTATTCCTCCTGTACTAGACATTGTTGATGATGCTTTCTCAGAATCTAGTTTGACCCCTGATTCCCTGCCTCCTGCTCCCAGAAAACCTGACGGGTACTACAGGGCCCCTGAGTGCCACAAGTTCCTTTTCAAAAATCCTATTGCAGATCCAGAGACTATTTCACAGGGGCCCAAGGGCATTAAGGCTTCTACTACTAAAAATCCTACCCCTTCTGATAGAGACTCTAGGGCACTGGATAGATGGGGTAAGAAGGTTTACACTTCTGCAACCTTGCCCAGTAGGGCTTTAAACTGCCAGTTTCATATGTTAAAATATCAGCAACATGTTATTGGACTGCTTAAACAGAAAATGATGTTGATTCCTGACTGTGTGGAAAATAAAGAATTACAGGATTTAATGCATTCTGCCGAACAAGTTGGAAAACGTATTTTGCAATGTGGTTTTGATTCATTAGAGGCCTCTTGCAGGGCTGCTGTTACTGGGTCTGTGCCCAGAAGGCATGCTTGGCTTAAGGAGCAATCTTTGCCTGATCATGTTAAAACTAAATTGTTGGATGCTCCCTTAAATCATGACTGCCTGCTTGGCAACAAGGCTGAGGAAGTTCTTAAAAAGATGGAAGATAAAGCTAAATCTATGCAAACTGTTAAAATAATTTTTACAAGTTCAGCCTCCTAGATTTGGTAGGCACTGGCCCTCCAAGAATTGGTCCTTTCCAGCCCCTTCCAGGTCTTCTCAAGCCAAACGCAGGCACAGCAAAAACCCCATGTTTTAATCCCAGGGGACTCACAAAACTATGCAGTGGGGAGCCTCCACTTCCAAGTCTGGGAATAAGTCTCCCCCCTATGGTAAACTGTCTCAATGACTTCCTTTTAAAATTTCCAAGCACTTATCAACTGATTACCCCTTTGGCGGGAAAGATTGCTCTTCATGCAAAGAATTGGGAATTCATTACCCAGGACAAATGGGTTTTAAATAGTGTCCCATGGATACAGATTTCACTTCCACACATTGCCAACACCAAGTGGGTGGCCAGACCTACCCCCAAATCAGTGGGCAGAGGCCCAAAAACAAGTACTTTCTCTCTTAAGCATGGGGGCTATTCAACTGGTACAGAAGAGGAAAAGGAACAAGGGTTTCTACTCGAGACTTTTCCTGTTACCCAGAAAAGACAATTCATGGCATCCTATCTTGGACCTGTCTACTCTAAACACCTTTTTGGAGATTCCAAAATTCAAGATGCTGACTCTTCACCAATTACTTCCTATGCTAGGCAGAGATACCTGGTTAGCAACACTAGATTTAAAAGAAGCATATCTGCACATCCCAATCAGGGAATCTTGCAGAATATACCTACGCTTCAAAGCAGGCTACACACACTGTCAGTTCTCTGCACTGCCCTTTGGTTTATCTACTGCGCCCAGGGTATTCACAAAGTGCCTAGCTCCAGTTATTGCATTTTGCAGGCAAAGAAATATTCAAATGTACCCATACCTGGACTATTGTCTAATTCAGGCAGAAAGCCAGGACATACTTTTGAATCATCTGGCCTTTGTAAAAAGGGTTTTAACTTGTCTGGGGTACACCATAAACGAAAAGAAATCACACCTGGTACCCTGTCAGCAAATTATATTCCTGGGAGCAAGCTTGAATACAACTTCCTAGGTGGCTTACCTCACGCCAGAAAAGCAAATTCATTTGACAACCTACTTCAAACAAGTGGTCACAAATCCCTGCCATCTGCAAGACAAATACTGCAAGCCTTGGGGTTCATGGCCTCCTGCATTCTTCTAATTCCATATGCAAAACTGCATATGAGGAAACTACAGTGGTATCTAAAAAGCCTATGGTGTCAACGTTCTCAAGACCTAGAAACAATGATTCCTATCCTACCTTGCCTATGCCTAGAGTTCCTTTGGTGGGCAGAGGCCTGCCACCAAAACAAGGGACTACGTTTCACACCACCCCCTGCCACCCAAACCCTAACAACAGATACATCAGACTATGCTTGGGGGGGCTCACATGGCAGGGAAGTGTATTCAGGGCAAATGGAACCTAAGTCAAATGCACCTGCATATCAATCAAAAAGAAATGTTAGCTGTACAGAATGCTCAGACACCCTTCAAGGACCACATTCTTCCAGGACAACTAATGGTAAAGATGGACAACACCACTGTTATGTGGTACATAAACAGTCAGGGGGGGTATACATTCTTACCCCCTCTGCAGACTAGCCATGGCATTGTGGAACACAGCCTTGAGCTACCAAGTGCACCTACAAGCTCAATTCCTGCCAGGAAAATTAAATACACTGGCAGACGGACTAAGCAGAAACCTCATGGATCCACACGAGTGGAAACTGGAACCAAGGATTTTCAACATGTTGACAAGCAAATGGGGGAGCCCAGATGTAGACCTGTTTGCCTCTCCCTAGAACTACCAATTGGACAAATGTTGCCCAAGGACTCCCCACAAACAAGCCTGGAAAGTGGATGCTCTGTCCTTCAGTTGGAAAAACATATCAATCTATGCCTTCCCTCCTCTGCCTCTGCTCTCCAAAGTACTACTAAAAATCAAACGGGACAAACGAAGGATGATTTTGATTGCTCCCGACTGGCCGCGCCAACACTGGTACCCCCTCCTGTGCAATTTGTCACGGTTATCCCCATGGCACCTACTTCAGACTCCTTCCCTGTTGTCTCAACAGGAGAACCAGATTTTACACCCTCAGCTTCCAACACTGAACCTTGCAGCCTGGCTAATTACTTAATCTCTCCTTTACCATCCTTCAGCAAACCTGTGATGGATATCATCTTTGAGGCAAGGAGGTCTAGTACTAGAAAATCTTATGCTGAAAAATGGAAAAGATTCTGTGCCTGGAACCAATCTCAAGGGATGAGCTCAGCAGCGCCCAATTTACCTCAGATTTTTCAGTACTTAACTGAGATGCTTCACAAGGGCCTGTCTTTTTCCTCCATTAAAATCCACGCCTCAGCCATTTCAGCTCATTATAACACAGAACCTCCCGTCTGCTATCATCCACTGCTCCAGCAGTTCCTCAGAGGGGCCAAAAATTTGAGACCACCTAGGAGTGCTCCAACCCCAGCCTGGGACCTTAAGTTTGTCTTGAAGAAACTCACTGTACCTCCTTTTTAGCCAGCTGCTACTGCCGACTTAAAAATTATTTCTTGGAAAACAGCTTTCCTTTTAGCAGTCACTTCAGCTAGAAGGGTATCTGAATTACAGGCCCTTATGGCAGTGGAGATCTTTCATGCGGACAGGGTGTCCCTCAGAACCAATCCATCCTTCATGCCCAAGGTGGTATCCAGTGTGGCGCTCAGTCCATTCATTTGCCAACCTTCTTTCCCAATCCACAGAATAAAGGGGAAAGGATACTGCATTCCTTAGATGTGCACAGACAACGTAGATTATATTTGGACAGGACTAAACCTCAAAGGAAATCTGAACAGCTGCTGGTAGCATCTGCTGCAGGAGCAGAGGGGAAGGCTATTTCAAAGCAAACCATTTCTAAATGGATAAGCCATTGCATTCATTTCTGCTATAAGCACCATGGAAAACCTATCTCCCAGGGGATCAGACCTCACTCCACCAGGGATGCATCTACCTCTACAGCCTTTCTCAGAGGCGTTCCTACCAGGGACATCCTAGTAGTTCCTACCTGGAGTTCTGTACATACTTTCACCAAGCATTATCATTTGCCAATTTTCTCTAAATCCAGAGCTGGCTTTGCCACTGCAGTCTTGCAGGGCCTTATAGCTGGCTCTAATGCTATGTAAACTCCTCCTTCCAACCATAGCTTTGGGAATCTGCCCAAATGTAATGACTGCAACTGTGAAACACGAAGAACATAGTACAGTTTTGTACACTTACCATAAATGTAGATGTTCGAGTGTATTCACTGTTGCAGTCCTGGTTACCCTCCCTTCAGCCCCCTAACTTCTTTTGGCTATACCTCTACTTTCTTTTACTATGCTTAAAAGACTTTTTGGTGTATTTGCTTTTTTGTTGGAGGTATATCTTTGTGGTTTTATGTTTAATTGCTTCCCATTAGGACACCTGACATCTGGGGCAAGAAAAACTGATGTATTGACATCGGCTGCATGTTTTATATCCCTGACGACCTGACGTCATGGAAGAAGGGACAGCAACCGACGCAGGACCTAAGACTTGGTTAATCAGGCCGACTGAGAGCTACCTGCAAGCAGATAACCCAAATATAATGACTGCAACAGTAAATACACTTGAACATCTACATTCATGGTAAGTGTACATAACTGTACTTTACCCTCCCTCCAGCCCCCTAACTTCTTTTGGCTATACCTGTACTTTCCTTTACTATGCTTAAAAGCCTTTTTAGTGTATTTGCTTTTTGTTGGAGGTATATCATTGTACTTTTATATTTAATTGCTTCCCATTAGGGAGACACCTGACATCAATGGCGTCGGCTGCATGTTTTATACCCCTGATGACTTGACGTAATGGAAGAAGGGGACAGCAACTGACGCAGGACCCAAGACTTGGTTAATCAGGCCGACTGAGGGCTAACTGGAAGTAGATAACCCCAAATGTAATGACTGCAACAGTGAATACACTCGAACATCTACATTTAAGGTAAGTGCACACAACTGTACTTTCTGGACCTTTCTTTCCAAATCTTGTGATGGTTCCTACATTCAAAATGCTTTCACTTTAGAGCCTCTTACTCCTTCTTCCATTTTTAATAACCTTAGATTTGAAAGATGCTTATCACGTTCCTATCCATCCAAACTTCAGATGTTTTGTATGGTTTTGTTTATTAGGATCCCATTATCAGTTCTGTACTTTACCCTTTAGTGTTCACAAAGTGTAATCCCTTGTCATAGTCCATTGCAGGCTAAGGGGTATCCATATGTTCCCATATTTAGACGACTTGCTTATCTTTGCAGAATCTTTTTCAGAAAGTCAATCTCTAACTTGGGTAAGAGTTCTCTTGTGCAGGCTGGGATTCCAAAAGAACTCCACCACACAGTATGGCATACTTGGATGTCTAGCAGACACCCCAGGAACAAAGAGCTTTTCTTCTCAGGAAAAAAAACTGTTCTATATTTAGATCTTTTTTAGGGGTTTTCCACTCAGACACTTCAGTCATTGAGAGAAAATACCTTTGGATTCTGGGTCTCATGACATTTGTGATTCTTTTTTTCTTTTCCAAACATCTTTATTAAAGCTAGACATATGATGAAGGCAATCTTGCATTTATATAAATGAAAAATATGCAGAATTATATCACTTTAGTTGCAAACAGTTTACATCACAGACACCTTTGAAACAACTGTACTTGTAAACATTATACATCACTTATAAACCATCCAGTCATGCTCAGTTAAGCATTGTATGCCTCATTCAAATCCTGCCTGTTCAACCTCGTTCCTGCTCTGCATATATTGTTCCCACAATTCCTATTTTTTCCTATGTAGTCTGTTCCTTCCCTTTTCTAAATATCCCAGTTCCAGTTGTTTTATCTATGTTACTATATTCACTACTTGTAGTAAAGTTGGTCTAGATTTTTATTTCTATTTTCTAGTAATTGCTTTTTTGGCAGCCACTATAATTAGAGTCAGCAATGCCTTACTATGTCTAGGCAATTCTGATTCTGTAGCATAACGCAAAACAATCATCTCCTCATTCAGTCCAGTCTGCTTACCTAGCATCTCCTACAAAGCAGTCTTTAGGGAATATCAAAAGTCTGCCAGCTCATCACACTTCCAAAAATATGTGCCCAGCTAACGCTTTCTTGCTCCTTCTACTGAGTTCACATCTTCCATGCCAACGATTTTCATAAATTTCTTCAAAAATCTACCCTCCCATGTTCATGCCAGGCTCTGCCTACAAGTAATATTCCTTGCTGAAAGCTGATATGACATCTGTGATTCTTATGATACCTCTGGCAAGACTCCACATGAAAAAATACATTGTTATCTGAAATTTTTCTGGTCCCACCCCAACACCCATTATCTTTTCAAATTCCAGTTCTGAGATTTGTGAGAAGAGAAATTAGTTGGTGGAGACGTCAGATATCACTGAATCCCAGTCTTCCCTTCTCTCCTGCTTCTAAGCAGTCTGTCTCCACAGATGCCATAGACTTTCCTTGAAGAGCAGTGTCAGGGAGGATAAAAGAGAACGATATCTGGGACAACAGACAGACACAAGCACATAAATGTAAAAGAGATACTTGCCCCCATCTCAACTATCTGAATCACCTCTGGTTGCCAGGACCATATCAAGTTTTAAACAATACCACAAGGATGTGGTACATAAGCAAGGGGAGACCAGGTCTTACCCTTTGGAGACAAGCCGTGGTTAGCTTTACAGCACATTCTCACTCAAGTTTCCTATATTCCATCAGAACAAAGGTTTGTGTGGCAAACAACTGAATAGGACAAGGGCAGACTCTCATAAATGCAAACTAGATTTGGGTCTTCCAAGATTTGATCCATCTGTGGGATTTTATTCATGTAGGCCTTTATGCCACCTCTCTGAACAATCAGCTGGCAAAGTCTGCTGCAGGACTCCATGCAAGAAGGCATGGAAGACAAATGCCTTTTCTTTTCCTTGGATAGGAATGTGCTTTTATGCTTTTCCACACTTTCCGCTGATATCTAGGGTACTTCTGAAGATCCAGAAGGAATTCTGCCAAGATCAGTGTGGTGACAACAGTAGTTCTCCCTTCTTTTGGAATTGACCAGGAGCAATTACCACAATCTTCCTGATAGACTGGATCTGTTCACACAAGAACAGGGGTGTTTGATACATCCCAGTCACAAACAACTTTTCAGTGACTGTCTGGATGATAGGGTTTTAATTACTTTAGGCACCTGTTTACTGAGGAGGTGCAGCAGGTACTAATGGAGGCAAGAGAGCCTGCTAGTAGAAAATCATATGTTAGCAAACTGAAAAGGTTTTCTAGTTGGTGCATAACCAGCACTTATTCAGGACTAGTGTTTGTCTTGCTTTAAAATATTTGTGTGATTTAATTTCTTATGGCCCGTCTTACTCCTTTATCAAGGTTCATTTGTCAGCCATTTCAGCATGTTTGCCTACTGATCTCCACTTTTCAAGGGATTACAATGTCAGTATGTTTTTGAAAAGGGTTTTGCTTAAGAGACCTCCAAGAAAATCGGTGGCTGCTCTTTGGGAGCTTAATTATGTGTTAAAGAAGCTAACACTTGCTACATTTGAATCATCTTATCTGACCTGAGTTTCTTAACATAGAAAACAGTTTTACCGGTTGCCCTGACCTGTGCAAGAAGAGCATCTGATTTGAAAGCTCTTATGGTGGGTCAGCCTTATCTCATTTTCCACCAGGGTTGCCAGATTTCTGAAGGGCCAGGTAGGGACAAAAAAAAAAAAAGGTCTTTCACGCTAAGTGAAGACCAAAAAAAAAGTGGCTCTGCTTTGTGATTTATGGTTGGCCCATATGCTGGTATATGAGACAGCCAAAAAATACCAAAATGGAGCCTGTTTCGCTGGGATTTTCAAACGACAGTGCGGGACTCAGGATTGGGCTGCTCATCTTGGGACAATCCCGCTAAAATAGGGACGTCTGGCAACCCTGTTTTCCAGAGACAGGATTTCCTTGAGAACTAATCCTTCTTTTATGCTTAAAAAGGTTAAGCCAAACTCTTCAGCACTGTGTGTTCTTCCCTGAACCCCAAGATGAGAGAGAGGATACTTCATACCTTGGTTGTTCACAGACAAATTGGATATTGTCTTGGCAGTACAAAATCTTTCCATTCAGTTGTTCATTTCTTATGAAGGGAAGGTGAAGGGACAATCTGTGTCAAAGCAGATGATTTTCGATTGTTACATACATACATACAAATATTTCAAGCACGGGCAGTAATTGTTGTCCCAGGCTATTACCTTTTGTTATTCCCACTGCAACAAAACTGTTACAGATGGAGAAAAGGCACATTCAGCAAGGGTGCTTACTGCTTCTGTGGCTTTTTGGAAAAGGTTGGACTGTATAAGTGTTCTAGAAGCAGCAGTGTGGCCCTCTGTACACACTTTTACAAAGCACTAGAAGCCACATTTCTTCTCCAGGTCATCTAGACCAGCCTTTGCTAGAACTCTTCTCCAGGAGCTCCTCGTCCCTTCTCTTACTACCCTCCCAGTTGTTCTAAGTTATTGTAATGTACCCATATATCTTAGGCTACTGCAGCAGTAGCCACTATGATGACCATAGTACAGTTCTGCAAGTAAACTTATCATAATAGTAGATGTTTGAATGATCACTACTTCAGTTGCCGCTTCCTCCCGCTGTCTCTTGTTTTTTTGTTTTTTATGCCTGGGAGTGGACATGTATTTTCTGTTGTTCCTAGACTGGTTACTCGTGTATACCTGCTACATGTCAAAATGCCTGTTATTGGGAAAATGATGCACAGCAGTATTTTTACATGATTGAATTGCAGGCTTTGGGTGGCTGTCTTCAGTTAGCTATAGTTTGGGAGAAGGCTATTTCAAAATGAGATATAAGTAGATGGGATTAAAGACTTTTACAGTGTAAGCTGAAGTGAGAAAGTTCCAAAAAAGCAGGGCATAGGAAGACTTCAGGAAGTGGTTTCATCTAATTTATTACCCCAAGTCATGGCTTAACTTTTCATATAAAGCACACTGAACTTCATGTATTAACAAACCACCAAGTATAAATCAGAATGTAGTTCAAAATCCCCTGAAATTGCTATTCAACAGATAAATGAAACACCAGGCAAATTCTGTCCAACACGGTAACATTTAATAACAAGATTGAGCACTCTCATCTGTTTAGAATTACAGACTTCTTCCGAATGAATAAATGCAGTAAGACATACTTCCTTATAGTGAACAGTCCCATGATATGTTATGTAAATACAGCTACTTAATGTACATATGCCTACATTTCAACTTGCAGTCTGCAGAAATAATGTCATTAATACATGGAGGTTGGTCAGCATTCAAATTCAGTTGCCAAAACAACTCTCTCCTCAGTAATAAATTAGTACAGTTCCCACATCTGGAGTTAAAGTTGACCTTTTCCAGTATAAAAATACAAATTTAGTAAAATCAGGGCATATCTTTGCATGTCTAGCTAAAGCACTGTTCATTTTCGCCATAGACTTCAGAATACCTTTTTCTACACCTCTGAACGGTTGCCTGACTGCTGCACTTTGGAGACAGTCAGAGGGCACTTATCTCTGCACCTGGAAGCATGGATGTCCATGACCAAAGATGTCTTGGTGCAGAGAATAATTACTAGAGACTATTACATTACTTTTTCCCTACCCCCATCCATTCACTTATAGGTTTGTAGGTTGGTACTAGGCTATCGCCATAAGGCCTATACAAGCCTAGCCATAAAATATCCCTGGATATTTCTTCCTACAATATTTACTTCCCTGGACCCCTGTCTAGCAGGGCGACTGACGTGATCCCTGAAGTGAATTTCCTATCTCCCATCCAATCGTCAAGGTTCCTTTTGAAGGGAGCCAAGGAGGCTCTCTGCTTGACATGTATGGGCAGTCTATTCCAGAGTATGGGGAGTCTCTGGGTCAGCAACCTATTCCCTGAGCATGTTTTGTTCATTGTGATTACAAGGTTTAGATCCCTAGACTGTGTGGCTCTGAGGGATTGGGATTTCTTTAAGTGGAGCATGACAACAGCTCAGGGTTTGACATGGCCTTGTATGTTAAGCAGAGATCGCCTCTGAGTAGACGATATGCCACAGAGTATAGCTGGAGTTTTTTGGGCGGCACAGTGGTGCAGTGGTTAACATTGTCACCTCACAGCAAGAGGTTCTCCGGTTCGATTCTTGGCTGGGGTGCCTTCTGTGTGGAGTTTGCATGTTCTCCCTGTGTTCGCGTGGGTTTCCTCCGGGTACTCCGGTTTCCTCCCACATTCCAAAGACATGCATCTGGAGCATTTCTCCCCGGGCCTCCGCTGAAAACAGGCTCTATGGAACCTAGTCGGACATTCCCGGTCAACAAATGTTAAATAAATAAAATAAAATAAATTTTTAGATGGTCAGCATAGGGCATCTGCTTTAGGCCTGTGATTCTTTTAGTGAGGTATTTCTGCGGCCTTTCCAGCTGTTGCAGTTGTCTTGTGAGATACATTTCAAACGGGGCGTTGTACTTTATAATGAGTCTAATGAGGGATGAGTACAGTGGGACAATGACCTCCTTTTTTATGGATGAAAAGTCCTTAGTGATGAAGTGTGCCACATAGAAGGATTTCCTGACTGTTGTGGCGATGTGGTTATTGAAGGCGAGACCACTGTCCGCCTGTGTCCCTAAGTTTCTCATCACACTTTCGGTGTTTAGTGTGCTGCCACCTATGTGTTAATTCATGGGTACATGTTTTTTTCCCAAAGGGGATAACTATACATTTCTTGGCATTAAGCTTGAAACCATGGCTCTGGCACCAAGCATCTGTTTCTTTAAGGCCCTTTTGTAGAATAACTACATAATTTGGGGATTCTATAATGGCTCCCAGTTTGCAGTCATCTGCGAACTTTGTTAGCCAGAGTCCCTTAGTGTTCTTAACTTACTGCTCCATCAGAAGACGGAAGCAGCCTTAGAGATAGAAAAGCTGCTAAGAAAGAGTCGTCCCGGATGTTTGACCATACAGGGGAGGATTTGGAACTTATTCAAGATTCTTTTTGGTGCCAAAGAAGATGGGTGGGACTTCAGGCCAATACTAGACCTAAGCCACTTGAACCAGTTTGCAAACACTCCCATCTTCTGAATGGCTACAGTTCAGTCCATCGTACCTCTTTTGAGGAAGGATGATTGGATGCTTCATAGATCTCTTAAGATGCTTACTATCACATACAAATGGACAGCTAATCCAGGAGATACCTTCGCTTTCACCTGGGAGCCAGTTGCTTTCATTTCAGAGCCCTGCCCTTTGGTCTCGCCACAGTTCCTTAGGTTTTAACCAAATATGTGGCAGTGGTTGCAGCTCACCTGAGATTGTTGGGATTCTGAGTGTTTCCATGATTTGATGACTAGCTCCTCCTGGCTCCCACCAGGCATCTACTGACATGCACCAGGGACTGTCTACTCCATTTATGTATACACCTAGGGTTCACAGTTAACTATGACAAATCTCACTTCCTTTCCACTGAAACCCAAGAGTTCATAGTGCCTCATCTGGATACAGTTTCTCTAGTAGTAGGTTTCCTCAGTCCAGATTCCCCAGATTATAACTTCAAACAGATTTACTGTCTCCTCAGTCACCACCAGGTAGGCTGGTCCTTCAACTTCTTGGGTCAGTGGTGGCCTCCATAAGACTTCTATCTTTAGCAAAATAATAAATAAGAATATTACAACAGGCTGTAGCGGTTCAGCGGCATATGAATCAAAATCCCTTGACCTCTCCCATTTGAATAACAAAGATCTGCATGTATCCTGGTGGAACCATGCACCAGATGTTTCAGAGGGCCTCCTCTTTGTTCTTCCATTGCCCAAGGCCATGGTAACCATAGATACCTGTGGTGGGGGTATTACCTCTGACAGGCAATCCAAGATATGTGGTCCCCGTTAGAGTCCTGGAAATGAGGGCAGTCCTCCTAATGTTGCAGACATTTGAAGACATTCTTCCACAAGGGACAGTTGCTGTACAGACGGACAACATGTCAGTGGTCTGGTACATCAACAAACAGGAAGGAACCCACTCTTACCACTTGTGTTGGGAGACAGTGAGAGTGTGTTAGTGGATGATCTTTTCCAACTGCTTTCTTTTTGCAATGCACATTCCAGGGAAGTCCAACATTTTAGTAGACAGATTGAGCAGAAATCTTCTTTTGCCTCATGAGTGGCTCTCAGTCCTTCAGTGGTAGAACAGGTTTTTCGCTAATGGGGCCGGCCATGCCGAGAACTGTTTGCCTCTGTCCACAATTTCAAATGCAGAAGTTTTATTTCCCTAATCCTCCCAGAGGGGGTGTCAAAGAGGGATGCTGTGATCCATGATTGGTTCCCCTCTTTCTCCTTTATGCTTACCCTGTCACACCTTTCCTATCAATGTTTTTACAGAATGCTTATCAGTGGAAGAGCTAGGTAATCCTCATCGCTGCATTCTGGCCTTGCCAAGTGTAGTTCCCATTCCTTTGGCCTCATCTGATGTACTGTGCTTGAGTTGTGGATCCCTTTCTGGATCTTCTGTCTCACCCATCCAGGCTATTTCACCTGGATATATAAGGCCTCAGATTGACTGCATAGTTTCTTCACTTCTATGTTTTACACATCCTTACATCTTCTCAAAAATACTCCACTAGAAAGATGCACAAAAGCAAGTGGAAACAATTCTCTGTTAAGGCTAACAAGAGTCACCTAGACCCCTTTTCAGCACCCCTTCTTACAGTTTTAGAATTTCTGTCCTCCATTTTTTCATAACACAGCAAGTTACTCTACAATCAAAATACAGCTGGTTCCAGTCTCCAGTCTTCATGTAGGCAAAGATCATTTGTACTTGACCTTACTTACATTATGTAAAGTCTTTCTCAAAGGTACATTTTTACTAAGTCCACCTATCAAGGACCCCACCCTTCCTTGGGATTTTACAATTCTTTTCCAGGCCTCAACTCTTGTTTTATTTTGAACCTGCAGCAAAAGCTAATTTAAAATGTTTTGTCATGGAAAAACATTTTTCTAGTTGCTACCACATCTGCTAGAAGAGTTTTAGAACTTAAGGCTTTGTCTTGCCAGCCTTCTTATATCGTTTTTCATAAAGACAGGATTTTTCTTTGTACCCAACCCTTCCTTTCGTCCGAAAGTAGCTTATGAATTTGCCCTTAACCAGTCCATTAATTTACCATTGTTCTTCCAAAATTCTCCAATAAAGGTGATATATGCCTCATTTGTTGGATGTAAACAGATGGCTGATATTTTATCTCCATAGAACAAAAACCTTCAGGAAATCTGACCATTTGCTTATTTCATTTTCAAAGCTAAGTTGGGACAATCTGTTTCTAAAGTTACATTAGCATGGTGGGTCACTGAATGTATATCTTCCATTCGTAAACACAAGAATTTATCTTTACTAAGATCACCACAAGCTCATTCCAAAAGGTCATTCTCCACTTCCTCTGTTTTCTTATCCAGAACTTCTGTAGATGACATTTGTGCAGCTGCTACTTGGTCCATTGCTCATGCCTTCGCAGCTCATTACAAGATGGATATCCTTTCCAGGAACAGACCAGCATTTGGTTCTGCCGTACTGTGTAATATCCTTCCATGAGACCATCTTGGGTTAATACTAGCTGGTGACTCTGTTCCAGCTGGTGACTCTGTTACAACAGTTGGGGAACGGATGAAAAAGACAACATCAGATAAAAAAGTTGTGTACTCACTATAATGATGCATCTGTGTTGCACCCTGCCTCCTCCCTACTTTCACTGAAGAAGATGTTCATATGGTATGGTCTTTTGATATAACCTGGAGGTATACCCTTTTTGTCTTTCCCTCGCTTAGCTTCAGATAATTTTCCTCTCATGTTTCTACACATTTATAGAATTGTTTACTTTCTATATGTTGATATCAAGGGGGCAAACTCGATCTGAGGTAATCTGGGGCCTGGGAGAGGATTATGGGTAAGGGCAGGGATTTGAGCTATGGATCCAGAAGCTTAAGAAGTGGCGAAGTCGGATCTGAAACTCCTTGGTTGAGGAAGGCTGAAAACAGACAACATAGATCCATGGTTACGGTGAGTACATAACTTTTGTTTAGTGACTGTCAGTACTAGGTACATGTGGTGCATCAGTTACTTGCTTAGGAGCCAGCACTACTTAACTTTATTTGGCTTCAGCAGTTTCTCAGATGTGCACCAGCACTGACAGGGCACATGAATAAGCGCCTGCCAGGAAAATCAACTTCATTTATTTATTTTGCTTCTTCCTTCCGTCATCATGATGACCATCAGCCATATCTCTCACCAAGTGACTAGTGTATTTTCCAAACTAATAGGAAAATTTCTGCTGTATCTGGTTGAAATGTGTAGAGATAAGGAAGGGTCTTGTTGTAAGCCTGTCCTTTCAGTACATAGCTTGTTTGCTTGACCTGCTATACTTGGCTAAGCATATGCTTCTGTGCATGCGCCTTCAGCTACACATGTTTGTCTTTGCTTCTACTTCATTTTAACCCCCTCTACACCCAGCTCCTGTCAGGAGCTAGGCAGAAAAAAAAAGCATCCATCCCAGAGACTGGTACAAGCAATACTGTTAGAGGCACTCCCTTTGTCACTCTGTAGTATTTGGTTTGCTAGTAGAACACTGTCAGTTGTGCAGATGAGAGCACTCCCTCTATACAAGCATACCACTGCCTGCCGATGGAGTAAGCAGTAGGAATTAGTAACTTATTTAACAGCTGTGGATATAGCCTTTTAGCAGTATTGTTTTAGAAAGTGGTCATGACATTTTTAAGAGCTGTAGTACTTTGATATAAAAATGAACCTTGTATTTTCTGTTTGTGACATTTATTTTTAAAATATTATTTTATTTGAAATCTGCATGAGTGAATTGTAAAGTAACTGGATAGCTTGAAATTAGACCTATCTTTGGTATGATGACTGTTTTTAATATTTTCTTAGGTCACTATGGTGCTTTCCTGCAAGAAGAATGGGAGCTTTTGCAGAATATGAGTGAGTACAAGCTAAATTTACACAAGTTTGTTTATTAAAGCTGTAAATGAGAGAAAGTGCCTTAAGTGTATCAAAAGGTTTGGATTGTGAGCACTTTGTTTTTTTTTTTTTTTTTTGCAGGATGCCTCTTGAGCAGTCTGATGTGATACATACCTAGGACTAAACTTTACTGTTTGTAGTTGCAGCTTTAGTTCAGGCAGGACTCTTGTTCTAGCTTGTCTTCAGCACATGCAGTCCCTGTCATTGACTCATTTGCTTGTGATGATGATTGGATTGCAGGCTTGGGCCAATATATGTTGCTTCCAGAAGTTACACTGTGTCATTTAGCTCATTCAGCACAACAGCAGGTAATCAGATAGATTGCAGTACATTAAGAATTATTTGTATCATTGTCATTGCCTGTCTTGATCGCTGCAAATCAGTGATCAATACAATAAGTGCATTTTCTGTTATTTAAAACTACCTTACTGGGTTACCCCTTTGTGTGACCTCTTGGGTACCCCCTCAATCAGTGCTGAGATTGTCATAGATCACAGTAATGTCACTAGGTGCTCATTTCCTTTTTTCAGCAATTACACTATTATCATTGGGTGTGCATTCTCTTGTGTCATTGTTCACACCTGTGTCACCAGGTGCCCATTCACCTGCATCAACCTTCATCAGTGGTCACACTAATGTCATTGGATGCCCATTCCCATGTGTCAGCAATCACATTGGTGTCATTAGGTGTACATTCCTGTATGTCAGTAATCACATTGGTGTCATTGGTTCTCATGTCCTTCCAGTGATGTCACTGGTTGCCCATTCCCCCAGTATTCACAATCACAATGTTGTCATTAGGTATATATTCCGCCATTGCCAGCAATCACACTGGTGTTATTGGGTGTGCACTCCCCACTGTCAGTGGTAATACTAATGTCATTGGATGCCCATTTTCCTTAGTTAGTGGTCACACTGGTGTCACTGAATACCCACTCCCTGTAAGCATTCACACTAGTGTTATTAGAATTCCATTCTCCTCTGTCAGTAGTCACACTAGTGTTACTGGATGCCCATTCCCCTTTGTTAGTGATTACACTAGTGTCATTTGATATCCATTCCATTCCTTGTTAGCAGTCACCCGAATGTCATTGGAATCCCATTCACTTCTGTCAGCAATCACACTAGTTCATAGGTTCATAGGTAGGTACTAGGCTGTCTGCCCGAAGGCATTTATAAGCTTAGCCAGAATGTGTTGGCTTTCTCTGCCCCATTAGATTAGTTCCCTGTGCCTCTATCCAGCAGAGCCACTGAAGTGATCCCCGAAGTGAACTATCTGATGTTCATCGTGTTTCACTGTTGCAGTCATTACATTTGAGCACAGCAATAGTGTAGTGGGCAGAGCATTCACCTAATGAGCAGGCATTCCAGGTTCGAGTCCCACTGCAGCACAGTCATTACATTTGGGTAATCTGCTGGCAGGTTGCCCTCAGTCAGCCTGATTAACAAAGTCTTGGGTCCTGCGTCAGTTGCTGTCCCTTCTTCCATGACGTCAGGGATATGAAACATGCAGCTGACGCCATTACATCAGTCTTTCTTGCCGTGCAGTTCCCGAAGCAGAAGCAGTTCATCAACCGACTCCTGAAATTTTCGTTTTCGAGTTTCAGAACCGAAGTCTTCAACTTAAAGTGAAGTACCTCGTTGGGGAAACTTTTTCTTGCTCCTTACAGATGTCAGTAAAAGTTAATAGTTGTATTACTTGTGGGAAGCAAATACCTCATAAGGATTTTCATTTGTACTGTATTCCTTGCCTAGGCCCTGACCATGACATACCTTGCTGTCGGTTTTTTGCTTTATTTAATCAGTGCACTATCAGTCATCGGTACATTTTTGCTTCAAAATATTTTGGTTTAATTATCCAGAAATGAAGTCGATTAGCCATCCGACTACCGGAATACCGAAAAAAAACACAAAAAAAAAGACAGGCCGTTGAGGTCCAAACTGCCGATGATGCTTCTCTAAGCCAGTCGCCAGTTCGCTGGTACTCAGTGAGGCACTTTCGCAGCCCCTGATTCCCGCTACTTCTGATTCGCAGACCTCTACTGAGACCCATTCGAAGTCCGGTATGCCGCGAGATGCTTCACATATGGAACCCGCGGATGTCTCTACCTTGGATGGGTCCGGAGCCGCTGAGCAGGCACCGACTTCTGAGGGTGTATTCAGGCGTACAGACTTGCATATTGAACCGACTCCAACTTCACTGCTAAGGCCTAAATCTCGATCCGTGTCTAAAAAACTGACACTCAGGCCACATGTTCAGGCCCCTATGCCTAAAAAACAAATGATCAAAATGGCTGAAGATTTAATTACTCTAATCAGGGGTAGTCAACACCCCCCCCCCCCCCAAGAGGCCTAGGATTGAATTTGACTGTGAATCTTCTGAACAGGACTCTGTTTCGTCTGACTCTTCTAATGATCTGGATTTGTCCATACCTACTTATGAGGACTCTGATGCAGAGGATTCCATTCCCTCTGCTTCTCCACCTGAGGATTTCTCTTTTGGGGAAACTTTACATACCTTAAGGGAGCATTTCCACTGGGAAAGACAGGATTTCTCTGAATTCAAAAAGAGGCTTAGGGATTTCCTTTTTCTTCCTCAGCATAGGCCTTTGGCTATACCTCCTGTACTAGATATTGTTGATGATGTGTTTTCGGAATCCAGTATGGCCCCTGATTCCTTGCCTGCAGCCCCTAGCAAACCAGACAGGTACTACAGGGTTCCTGAGTCCCACAAATTTCTTTTCAAAAATCCTGTTGCAGACCCTGAAACCATTTCTCAGGGGCCCAAGGGCATTAAGGCTTCTACTGCTAAAAATCCTACCCCTTCTGATAGAGACTCCAGGGCGCTGGATAGATGGGGTAAAAAGGTTTACACTTCTGCAACCTTAGCAATCGGGGCTTTAAACTGTCAATTCCATATGCTAAAATATCAACAACATGTCATGGGACTGCTTAAACAAAAATGATGTTGATTTCTGACTGTGTGGAGAATAAAGATTTGCAGGATTTATTGCATTCAGCTGAACAAGTTTGCAAACATACTTTGCAGTGTGGTTTTGATTCCTTAGAGGCCTCTTGTAGGGCTGCTGTTACTGGGTCTGTGCTTAGAAGGCATGCTTGGCTTAAGGAGCAATCTCATCATGTTAAAGCAAAACTTTTTGGATGCTCCTTTACAGCAGGACTGTTTATTTGGCAATAAGGCTGAAGAAGTTCTAAAAAAGATGGAAGATAAAGCTAAATCTATGCAAACTGTGAAAGATTTCTTAAAATGCAACCTCCTAGATTTAGTAGGCATTGGCCTACTAAGAACTGGTCCTTTCCAGCTCCTTCCAGAGCCACTACTGCCAAACCCAGACATTCCAAAACCACCAGGTTTCAGTCCCAAGGGACTTTCAGAACTAAGCAATGAGGTGCTTCCACTTCCAAATCTGGAAACAACAATGCACCACCCTATGGTTAGCAGTCTCAATGACTTCCCTTTGAAATTACCAAGCACTTACCTCTTAGCCATCCCTTTGGGGGGAAAACTGGCTCTTCATTCAAGAAATTGGCAACTTATAACCCAGGACAAATGGGTTTTAAATATAGTGTCCCAGGGATACAAATTTAATTTCCACACGCTGCCAGCTCCAAACGGGTGGCCAGACCTGCCCCCAAATCAGTGGGCAGAGGCTCAGAAACATGTACTTTCCCTCCTAAACATGGGGGCTATTCAACTATTACCAGAAGAGGAAAAGGGACAAGGTTTCTATTACAGACTTTTCCTGGTACCCAGAAAAGACAAATCATGGCGTTCAATTCTGGACCTGTCTACTCTAAACACCTTTCTGGACATTCCAAAATTCAAGATGCTGACTCTTCACCACTTCCTATGCTAGGCAAAGATGCCTGGTTGGCAACTCTCGACTTAAGAGGCTTACCTGCATATCCCAATCAGGGAATCTTGCAGAAGATTCCTACGCTTCAAAGCAGGCTGCATGCATTAACAAACAGACTAAGAAGCACAAAAGGCTGAACAAACTGATAAAATCCAGAAAACGGTCACGACAGCAGCTGAGTGAAACACTGAAGCTTTGTTAAACTTGAAACACCGAGACTTTATTAAACTTTAAGCGCTTTTCGTTTGCCAAAATATGCAGACTTCTTCAGAAGTAAAAAAAGGTCTAAAAATACAATACTCATTTTTAAAACTACGTTTGAAAACCAGCGGGTCATCCTGACCAATCATGGACATAGTTACATCAGAATTTAATTAAAGTGATGCACCAAATCAAATACCTGCAACCTGTCAACACGGTCTTTTACAAATATGAATAATCTGTCCTCTAGATGAAGTGATGCCAGTTGTGTAAAACACCTTGAACATTTAAAGTTGTCGAAAGACTTATCACATTAAATTTATATATAAACATTAAAATGCCAGTAAGTAGTTAAAGTAAGGACTACTATGCAATGTCACGTCACTAATAACTAAAGAAACATAAAAATACAGAAAATTACTCTGAAGGCATAAATAGATAAAGTCTTGGTGTTTCAAGTTTAACAAAGCTTCGGTGTTTCACTCAGCTGCTGTCGTGACTGTTTTCTGGATTTTGTTAGGCTGCATGCATTATCAGTTCTCTGCACTGCCCTTTGGCTTGTCTACTGCGCCCAGGGTATTCACAAAGTGCCTGGCTCCAGTAATTGCATTTTGCAGGCAAAGAAATATTCAAATGTATCCATACATGGACAATTGTCTAATTCAGGCAGAAAACCAGGCCATTCTTCTAAAACATCTGGCGTGTGTAAAAAGACTTCTAACCTGTCTAGGGTACACCATAAACAAAAAGAAATCTCAAATGGTACCCTCTCAAAAAATTACATTCCTGGATGCAAGCTTGAATATAACTGCCCAGATAGCTTTCCTTACGCCAGAAAAGCAAATTCATTTGGTGACTTACTTCAGACAGGCGGCCACAAAAACCCTGCTGTCTGCAAGGCAAATACTGCCAGCCTTTGGGTTCATGGCCTCATGCATTCTTCTAATTCCATATGCAAGATTGCATATGAGGAAACGTCAGTGGTACTTAAAAAGTTTATGGAGTCAACATTGTCACAGCCTGGAAACATTGATTCCTGTCATACCTTGCGTGTGCCTAGAGTTCTTATGGTGGGCAGTGGCCTGCCACCAAAACGAAGGACTGCCATTCACACCACCCCCTGCCGCCCAAACTCTAACTACAGATGCATCAGACTATGCATGGGGGGCTCATCTGGCAGGGAAGTGCATTCAGGGCAAATGGAGCCCAAATCAAATGCACCTTCATATCAATCAAAAAGAAATGCTAGCTGTACAGAATGCACTGACAGCCTTCAAGGACTACCTTCATCCAGGACAATTACTGATAAAGACGGACAACACCACAGTTATGTGGTACATAAACAAGCAGGGGGGGTACAAATTCCTACCCCCTCTGCAGACTAGCCATGGCATTGTGGAACATGGCCTTGAGCTGCCAAGTACAACTACAAGCTCAATTCCTGCCAGGAAAGCAGAATGATCTGGCAGATGAACTAAGCAGAAATCTCATGGACTCTCACGAATGGAAACTGGAACCACTGATTTTCAACATGTTGACATGCAAATGGGGGAGCCCAGACATAGATCTTTTTGCCTCACCCCAAAACTACCAGTTGGACAAATTTTGCACAAGAACTCATCACAAAAAAGCCTGGAAAGTGGATGCTTTGTCCTTCAGCTGGAAAAAACTATCAGTCTATGCCTTCCCCCCCTCTGTCTTTGCTCTCCAAAGTTCTACTAAAAGTCAAACGGCAAGCAAAAATGATTTTGATTGCTCCAGACTGGCCTCGCCAACACTGGTACCCACAACTGCGCAGTGTTCCACACATTTCTCCGTGGCACCTGCCTCAGACACCTTCCTTACTGTCTCAGCAGGAAATTAAATTCTGCACCCTCATCTCCAAACATTGAATCTTGCAGCTTGGCTAATCACTTAAATTCACCCTTAGCATCCCTCAGCAAACCTGTGATGGATGTCATTTTAGAGGCAAGAAGACCTAGTACTAGAAAATCTTATGCTGACAAATGGAAAAGATTATGTGCCTGAAATCAATCTCAAGGAATGAGCACAGCAGTGTCCAATTTACCTCAGATTTTGCAATACTTAACTGAGATGCTTCATAAGGATTTGTCTTTTTCTTCCATAAAAATCCATGCTTCAGCCATTTCAGCTCATTACAACACAGACCCCCCCCCCCCCTCTTCTCTCATCCACTTCTAAAGCAGTATCTCAGAGGGGTCAAAAACTTGAGACCACCCAGGAGAGCTCCAACCCCTGCCTGGGACCTTAACTTTGCATTGTAGAAACTCACTCTACCTCCTTTCGAGCCAGCTGCAACTGCAGACTTAAAATTTCTTTCCTGGAAAACAGCCTTCCTTTTAGCAATCACTTCAGCTAGAAGGATATCTGAATTACAGGCCCTTATGACAGTGGAGCTTTTCGTCATCTTTCATGCGGACAGGGTGTCACTCAGGACCAATCCATCATTCATGCCCAAGGTGGTATCCAGTGTGGCTCTTAATCAGTCCATTCATTTGCCAACTTTCTTTCCCAATCCACAGAACAAGGGAGAGCGGATTCTGCATTCATTGGATGTACACAGACAACTTAGGTTCTACTTGGACAGGACTAAATCTTGAAGAAAATCTGAACAACTGCTGGCAGCATTTGCTGCAGGGGCAGAGGGGAAGGCTATTTCAAAGCAAACCATTTCTAAATGGATAAGCCATTGTATTCATTTATGTTACCAGCACCATGGAAAACCTATCCCCCAGGGGATCAGATCTCATTCCACCAGGGCTGCCTCTACTTCAGCAGCCTTTTTCAGAGGTGTTTCTTCCAGGGATATTCTAGAAGCTGCTACCTGGAGTTCAGTTCATACTTTCACCAAGCATTATCACTGACCAATTTTTCTTTAAATTCAGAGCTGGCTTTGCCACTTCTGTTTTGCAGGGCCTTATAGCTGGTCCTAATGCTGTATAAATCCATCCTCCCAACCTTAGCTTTGGGAATCTACCCAAATGTAATGACTGCAACAGTGAAGCACGATGAACATAGTACAGTTGTATACACTTACCATAAATGTAGATGTTCAAGTGTATTCACTGTTGCAGTCCTGGTTACCCTCCCTCCAGCCCCCTGTTTCTCCTGTTTTTCTTTTACTATACCTCTTCTTTCTTTTGTTATGCTTAAAAACCTTTTTGGTGTATTTGCTTTTGTTTGGAGGTATATTTTTGTGTTTCTTATTTTATATATATCTATATATATTGCTCCCCATTTGGGGGGCACCTGACATCTTGGGCAAGAAAAACTGATGTAATGTCGTCGGCTGCATGTTTTATACCCCTGATGACCTGACATCATGGAAGAAGGGACAGCAACCGACGCAGGACCCAAGACTTTGTTAGTCAGGCTGACTGAGGGCATCCTGCCAGCAGATTACCCAAATGTAATGACTATGCTGCAGTGGGACTCGAACCTGGAATGCCTGCTTGTTAGGTGAATGCTCTGCCCACTACACTATTGCTGTGCTCAAATGTAATGACTGCAACAGTGAATACACTCGAACGTCTACATTTATGGTAAGTGTACACAACTGTACTTTTCCCATCCACTCGTCAAGGTTTCTTTTGAAGAGTGTTAGTGAGGAGCTCTGCCTAATGTAGATTGGGATCTTGTTCCAAAACATGGGAAGTCTCTGGGACAGGAATCTATCCCTCCAGTACGTCCTATTTATTGTTGTGGTGAGGTTTAGATCCCTAGAGCGTGTGGCTCGAGGGGATAATGTTTTCTTTAGGTGGAGCATGTCCATCAATTCTGGGTTGCACATGGCCTTGTATGTCAGGCAAAGATCACCTCTGAGTAGGTGGTATGCTACTGAGTACAGCTGTAGTTTCTTCAGTCGAGCTGTGTAGAGCATCTGTTTTGAGGCCAGTGATCCTCTTGGTGAGGCACTTCTGTGGTCTTTCCAGCTGTTGCAGGGGTCTTGTAAGGTACATCCCAAATGGAGCGTTGCACTCTATGATGGGTCTGATGAGTAGAGGGGCACAATGACCTCTTCTGATCTGGATGCGAACCCTTTTGTGATTAGGTGGGTGACGTAGAAGGATTTTCTAACCACTTTGGCAATGTGATTATCAAAGGTGAGATTACTATCTACTTAGGTCCCCAGATCCCTTATTACGTCTTCTGTATTTAGGGGACTACCACCTATGTCGTAGTTTGTGGGTGCTTTGTTTTTTCCAAAGGGAATGACCATGCACTTTTTGGCATTTAGCTTGAGGCCATGATTTTGACACCAGGTATCCGTCTCAGTGAGACCCTTTTGGAGGATGTCTGTGTCAGCGGGAGAGTCAATTATAGACCCTAGTTTGCATTAGTCTGCGAACTTGATCAGCCGTAGTCCTCCTGTGCTTGCCTGTACCGCTGAGAAGTATATGACCAACAGGAGGGGTCCTAGGACTGACCCCTGGGGAGCGCCACTTGTAACCGGTTTAGAGTCGGACCTTGCTCCCACAACTCTCACCATGTGGTTTCTGTCCATGAGCCAGTTGGCAACCCATCTTGTGACGTAGGGGTTTATGTTCAGGCTGGTGAGCTTGTCTATAATACCAGAATGGGGAATGGTGTCGAAGGCCCTAGCAAGGTCTAGGTAGGCTGTGTGTACCACCTTCCCTCATCTATAGCTTTGGTAACTGTCTCAAAGAAGTCCACCAGGTTTAGGAGGCATGATCTGCCCTTAACAAAGCTGAACTGGGTAGGGTCCAGTGTTTGGAGGTGCCCAATGTTTCTGTTAATGAATTCCATGATGATGTGCTTCATAGCCTTGCAGACCAAGCTAGTCAGGTTTATAGCGCGATAGTTCCAGGGGTCTGTTTTGGCTCCACCTTTGTGGAGCAGAATGACTGTTGCTGTGTGCCACTCTACAGGTACAAAGCCTGTGGCGAGGCTGAGTTTGAACAGTGTGTTTAGGTGAGGGGTTAGTACGTCTTTGAGCTTGTGTAGGACGCAGCATGGGACACTGTCTGGTCCCATTGATGCTGTGTTTTTGGCTTTGGAGAGGGCTGTTTTAACCTGAGTGTCTGTGATTTCAGGGACTTTACATTCTTCTGGTGTGGTTATGGGCCCTTTTGGGGTGAGTGGGGGGGGGTTGTGCTGAACCTGTCTGCCAGGATGTTGGCGCTATCGGTCGGTTCAGTGTATTTTGTGCCATTCTGCACTAACTCCGAGCAGATGTGAGCATTGCCACTTAGATTCTTGACATAGCTAAAGAATGCCTTATGGTTATCTTTGGAGTCCTTGGCAATTTTTCTTTCAAAGCTCGCCGTGGATAATTTTATGAGGGATCGTAGTTTTTTGCTGATACTGATCAGGGATGTCTTCCCTTCTTGGGATTTTACTCTTTTCTGTACTAGTTTCCTCCTTCTATTGTATAGCTTTATTTATGGCAGGAGTCCACCAGACTGGTTTCTTTTTCTTGGAGGAGTGAGTCTTGGTTTTGCTTGGGATGGCATGATCCATGCATTCTTGTAGGTGCCTGTAGAATGCATTAGTAAAAGACTTTGCAGCTTGGACAGCGTTATCCTTCAGCATGGGGGCTTTGAAACTTTCCACGTCGGTCTTAAGTAATGTGAAGTTTGCTTTTGAAAAGTTTTCACGGTGGTTTTCTTCTCGGGGGGTGGGGGCGGAATGTGGATATCCAAAATGATTTGTTTATAGTCAGATCTAACCAGCGAGGGGTTGACCTCCGGTGTGGCACACCATTCGCCCATGTTGATGACCAGGTCCATTATGTTGTCACCTCTGGTGGGAGTGTCTACCAGTTTAACCAGGGTGTTTGAGTTTATAAATTCTAGGAAATGTTGGGCAAGGGAGTTGGTACTTGAGTAGATGTCCTTCAAGGATGCATCTGCAGTCCTTACAAATGGGGTTGTCCTGTCGTCAGGCAGCCCTTCGGTCGGCCGGATTCCAAAGTCTGGGTCTGGCCTCGGCTGGTGTCGCACTTCACCCGACGTCATAGCTGCAGTTATTCGGGTATAAAGGCATCAGCCGACGCCATCTTCCTCAGTCTTTCTTGCCGCATGGCGCCCGAAGCAGAAGCTGTTCGCAAGTGCCGGTCAGTCAGAACCAGAGATTACTACTACCGAATACGTCTACTACTACCGAAGACTTCTAAAAAGCTAAGTACCCCGTTGGGGACTCTCTCTTGCCTCAGCCGATGTCAGAAAAAGTGAATAACTGTTTAACTTGTGGGAAACAAATACCTCATAAAGATTTCCACTCTTACTGCTTACCTTGTTTAGGCCCAGACCACGACGTAGCAGCTTGTCTAGCCTGTGCTTCTTTTAACCGACGGACGCAGGCGTCGGTCGGAATTTGCTGAGGAGTTTTTCGGCTCCGATTTTGCTTACATTATGCCATCGGATCCTCCGACTACGCAAATATCTAAAAAGCGCAAGGAAAAGGACCGACACTCGCGGTCCGCGGTCCGGTTAAGCCAACTGCGAGTGTCTCGGTTTCGGCTGAAACCGAGCAAGCGGTTCTTCCTTCAGCCGAAAACTTACCTTCTACCGAGGCCTCTTCCAACCTGGTGGAATCGGCTTCTGAAATCACTCCTGCTCTTACAGTTTCTCAGGAATTATCTGACACTATCCCCTTGGATATTTCTACCCCTGCACGTGGAGCTGCTAGGCCACCTGCATCCATGTCCATTAAGGTCTTTGCCAGGGCCAAAGCAGCTAAAACTACTAAATCTGTGCCTGCTAAGATCCCCCCTCACAGACCTAGCTCTAGTTCACAAATGCTTAGTTTAGCAGAGGACCTCATTTCTTTAATCCGGGGATCCCAACCTCACCCAGACAGGGCCTCTCACCCACCTCCAGAGAAGAGGCCTAGAGCAGAGCCCCCTGAGCCTGTTTCAACAGATGATTCCTCTGATGATTCAGATAACACAAACTCTCCAGAGGCTCCTTTCCCCTTATGAAGACTCTGATGCTGAAGAGTCCATTCCTTCTGCCTCTCCGCCTGAGGAATTTTCCTTTGGGGAAACCTTGCATGCTATGAGGGAACAATTTCAGTGGCAGGGCCAGGATTTTCAGACTCAGAAAAAGGCTTAGAACCTTTCTGCATTTACCACAACATAGGCCTTTAGCCATACCTCCAGTTCTTTCTGTTGTAGATGATGCATTTAATGATGCTTGTACTGCTCCTGATTCTCTACCTCCGGCCCCTGCTAAGCCCGATAGGTACTACAGGGTCCCGGACACGCATTACCATTTGTATAAGGCTCCCTTTGCAGATCCCGAGACTATCTCCCAGGGTCCTAAGGCTGTAGCAGCTACCTCTGCCAAAACCCTCCCTCTGAAAGAGAATCCAGGTCCTTAGAGATGGGGTAAAAAAGTTTACACTTCTGCTACTCTTTCAGCCAGGGCCTTGAACTGTCAATTCCACATGATCCAGTATCAAGAATTTATGCTAGACCAGTGAACCAAGAACTTGACCAGATATGAACCATTAGACAGAGAATCTGTTCAGGAAATGGTACATAACATTCAGCAAGTCAGTAACCATTCCTTAAAATGCGGCTATGATGCACTGGAGGCTTCCTTTAGATCAGCCATGACTGGCACAGTTATCAGAAGGCATGCGTGGTTAAAAGAGCAGGCCTTACCAGACCATGTCAAATCAAAACTACTAGATGCTCCCATGGACAAGATCAATTTGTTTGGCTCTCCTGCACAACAGGTGCTGAAGAAGATGGAAGAGAAGGCAAAATCTGTCCAAACAGTGAAAGATTTCTTACAGGTCCAAACTCCAAGGTTTAGCAGGAATTGGCCCTCCAAGAATTGGTCCTTTCCAGACTCCTCCAGAGCTCAGAGAGGCAAGAATAGGCATTCAAGAGGCAGAAACCAATCCAGGGGTGCCTACAGGGGGCGCCAGTGGCAGGGTATCAACCAGCGAGGTGCAGCCACAGACACAGCCACCACCACTACTACAGGACAATCACAGTGACTTGGCTCTAGCACCGCCTACCAGGGAACAACTAGAAGCACCCTTGGGCGGAAAGCTAGCTTTATTTTCAGTAAACTGGCATTACATCACAAGAGACAAGTGGATTTTGCAGACAATAGACCAAGGTTACAGGTTTCACTTCCATACTCTACCAGGGAAGAGAGGAATGCCAAACCTACCTCCAAATCAAAAGGCAGAAGCTCTAAAACAAATAACTCAATTATTAAGGATGAGAGCTGTGGAAAAGGTACCATCTATGGAGCAAGGACAGGATTTTACTCCAGGCTCTTCCTGGTACCAAGAAAAGAAAGCAAATGGAGACCTATTCTCGACCTGTCCGCTTTAAACACATTCCTCATTGTTCCAAAATTCAAAATGCTGACCCTACAGCAGCTTCTTCCCATGCTGGGCAAGGAGTCTTGGCTGGTAACTCTAGATCTCAAGGAGGCATACCTGCACGTCCCCATACGACCAAATTGCAGAAGATACCTCAGATTTCTTGCAGGATCAGAGCATTATCAATTCTCAGCATTGCCCTTTGGCTTATCTACTGCGCCCAGAGTGTTCACGAAATGCCTGGCATCAGTAATTGCTCATTGCAGGCTTCAGGGAATCCAAATCTACCCTTACCTGGGCGACTGCCTGATACAAGCGGACAACAAAACAAGCTAGCAGAAGACTTGAAAAGGGTCATTTGCCTACTACAAGCTCTGGGATACACAGTCAATATAAAAAAGTCAAGACTGATACCATCCCAAAGGATAACCTTTTTGGGTGCAGAGCTGGACACAACAAAACAAATGGCATTCCTAACAGTAGAAAAACAGGAGCAACTCCCTCTCTACTTCTTGGCATTAACAAAGCAGAATCATCTAACAGCAAGAAAAGTCCTGCAAGCCTTGGGTTTCATGGCATCCTGCATAATATTGGTTCCACATGCCAGACTGCATATGAGAAAGTTACAGTGGTACCTAAGGAATTTATGGTCTCAGCACAAGCACAGCCTAGAAACCCAAATTCCAATAATTCCATGCCTGAAGCAAGAATTCCAATGGTGGGCTCAGGCCTGTCAATCAAACAAAGGATTGCCTTTCCACAACACTCAACCAAGCCAAACCATCACAACGGACGCCTCAGACCTCGGTTGGGGACCCACATGCTGGACAAGTGCATTCAAGGTTTATGGACTCAAGACCAGCTGCACCTACACATAAATCAAAAGGAAATGCTGGCAGTAAAACTGGCAATTCAGGCATTCAGACCATTTCTTCGACAAGGTCAACTGTTGATAAGGACAGACAACACCACAGTTATGTGGTACATCAACAAACAGGAGGCACACATTCGTACCCTCTATGCGGATGGCAATGGACCTCTGGAATGTGGCCCTGAGCTACAACATTCAGTTACAAGCAATTTTTGTACCAGGAAAAGAAAACATTCTAGCAGACATACTAAGCAGAACTACCACGGATGCCCACAAATGGATGCTGCATCCGGACATCTTCAAAACCATTACAAGAAAATGGGGGCTCCCACAAATAGACTTATTTGCATCCCCATAATCACCAACTAAAGAAATTCTGCACAAGGATACCACCCACTTGCTTGGAAGGTGGACTCCTATCTTTCAGCTGGAAAAACCTGACAGCATATGCATTCCCACCACTTCCTTTGATGCACAAGGTGCTATTGAAGATCAAAGAGGACCGTCCAAGGATCAATTCTGATAGCTCCAGACTGGCCAAGACAACATTGGTACCCATTACTGAGGAGCATGTCTCGGGAACAAATATGGCCTCTACCCCTTGTTCCCTTGCTGTTAACACAGAACAACTACAACACCCTGCATCCAAACCTGAAAACACTGCAGCTGACTGCCTGGAACATTGCATAAGAACAAATAACCCAAATTTATCCCAAAGGGTTAAAGACATCATCTTGGAGGCTCGCAGACCCTCAACAAGAAAAAATTATTCAGCAAAATGGAAAAGATATTTCATTTGGAGTACTGAAAAAGGAGAAAATGTGTCACTGGTAAACATAGCCAACATCCTGGAATACTTGGCAGAGCTCTTCCACAAAGGCCTGTCCTATTCTTCCATCAAGATTCATGCATCAGCTATTTCAGCAGAATACGACTTGGATCCTCCAGTCTTCTCACATCCTCTGCTCAGGCAGTTTCTGAGAGGAATTAAAAATCTAAAACCACCTAGGAAGCCACCATTGCCAGCATGGGACTTGAACTTTGTGCTAGAAAAACTGACACTTCCTCCTTTCGAACCAGCAGCAACAGCAGAATTACAATACTTATCATGGAAAACTGCTTTCCTGTTGGCAATCACTTCAGCAAGAAGGGTATCTGAGCTACAGGCACTAATGGCAGTACAGCCCTTCCTGATCTTCCATCAAGGTAGAGTATCCATGAGAACTAATACTACTTTTATGCCTAAGGTGGTCTCCAGAGTATCTTTGAATCAGGCTATCCACCTACCTACATTCTTCCCCAACCCACAGAACAGGGGAGAAAGACTGTTGCATACCTTGGATGTGCATAGACTATTACGCTACTACCTGGACAGGACCAAGGGCAATAGGAAAACTGACCAGCTACTGGTAGCATATGCAACAGGAATGGAAGGAAAAGCAATTTCAAAACAGACAATCTCTAAGTGGATAGGAAATTGCATTAGATTTTGTTACTCCTACCATGGAAAGAAAACTCCAGAAAACATCAGGCCTCACTCTACAAGGGCTACAGCCACTACCACAGCTTTTCAGGAGTGGCTACCAAAGACATTTTAGAGGCTGCTACTTGGAGCTCCGTGCATACATTTGCCAAGCATTATAATTTACCTTTATACTCCAGATCCCGAGCAGGTTTTGCCACTGCTGTTTTGCAAGGGATCTTAACTACACCATAATTTTATTTCACCTCCTCCCCCAGTTTGGCTATGATATTCTACCCATTTGTAAGGACTGCAGATGCATCCTTGAAGGACATAGTACAGTTTTGTACCTACCATAAATGTAGATGTCCGATAGGAATGCATCTGCAGTCAGGATTACCCACCCTCCTTCCCCTCTGTGGTACTCCTAGGGTATTTGCCCATCTTGTAGCTAGCTGGGGAATCTATTATGGTGTATTTGTTTGTATATATGTACATACATGCTTATTTTTTGTTGGCTTTCTACTATTTGGAATCATTTGCATTTATCCAAATTTAGCCTTCCTAGAGGGCACCTGGCATCTGGGGCAAGAAACACTGAGGAAGATGGCGTCGGCTGATGCCTTTATACCCGAATAACTGCAGCTATGACGTCGGGTGAAGTGCGACACCAGCCGAGGCCAGACCCAGACTTTGGAATCCGGCCGACCGAAGGGCTGCCTGACGACAGGACAACCCCATTTGTAAGGACTGCGGATGCATTCCTATCGGACATCTACATTTATGGTAGGTACAAAACTGTACTTTCTCCCAGTTAATGTTTGGGTAATTAAAATCACCCAATATTAGGGTATTTGGTAGGACCTTTATGTTTCCCAGTGTTTCCAGAAACGCGGAATGGGGGTCCTGGGACATTGTGGCGGGGTTTATGTTCAGGCTGGTGAGCTTGTCTATAATACCAGAATGGGGAATGGTGTCGAAGGCCCTAGCAAGGTCTAGGTAGGCTGTGTGTACCACCTTCCCTCATCTATAGCTTTGGTAACTGTCTCAAAGAAGTCCACCAGGTTTAGGAGGCATGATCTGCCCTTAACAAAGCTGAACTGGGTAGGGTCCAGTGTTTGGAGGTGCCCAATGTTTCTGTTAATGAGTTCCATGATGATGTGCTTCATAGCCTTGCAGACCAAGCTAGTCAGGTTTATAGCACGATAGTTCCAGGGGTCTGTTTTGGCTCCACCTTTGTGGAGCAGAATGACTGTTGCTGTGTGCCACTCTACAGGTACAAAGCCTGTGGCGAGGCTGAGTTTGAACAGTGTGTTTAGGTGAGGGGTTAGTACATCTTTGAGCTTGTAGACGCATGGGACACTGTCCGGTCCCATTGATGCTGTGTTTTTGGCTTTGGAGAGGGCTGTTTTAACCTGAGTGTCTGTGATTTCAGGGACTTTACATTCTTCTGGTGTGGTTATGGGCCCTTTTGGGGTGAGTGGGGGGGGGTTGTGCTGAACCTGTCTGCCAGGATGTTGGCGCTATCGGTCGGTTCAGTGTATTTTGTGCCATTCTGCACTAACTCCGAGCAGATGTGAGCATTGCCACTTAGATTCTTGACATAGCTAAAGAATGCCTTATGGTTATCTTTGGAGTCCTTGGCAATTTTTCTTTCAAAGCTCGCCTTGGATGATTTTATGAGGGATCGTAGTTTTTTGCTGATACTGATCAGGGATGTCTTCCCTTCTTGGGATTTTACTCTTTTCTGTACTAGTTTGGCAGGAGTCCACCAGACTGGTTTCTTTTTCTTGGAGGAGTGAGTCTTGGTTTTGCTTGGGATGGCATGATCCATGCATTCTTGTAGGTGCCCGTAGAATGCATTAGTAAAAGATTTTGCAGCTTGGACAGCGTTATCCTTCAACATGGGGGCTTTGAAACTTTCCACGTCGGTCTTAAGTAATGTGAAGTTTGCTTTTGAAAAGTTTTCACGGTGGTTTTCTTCTCGGGGGGTGGGGGCAGAATGTGGATATCCAAAATGATTTGTTTATGGTCAGATCTAACCAGCGAGGGGTTGACCTCCGGTGTGGCACACCGTTCGCCCATGTTGATGACCAGGTCCATTATGTTGTCACCTCTGGTGGGAGTGTTGACCAGTTTAACCAGGGTGTTTGAGTTTATAAATTCTAGGAAATGTTGGGCAAGGGAGTTAGTACTTGAGTAGTTCTCCCAGTTAATGTTTGGGTAATTAAAATCACCCAATATTAGGGTGTTTGGTAGGACCTTTATGTTTCCCAGTGTTTCCAGAAACGTGGAATTGGGGGTCCTGGGACAAGGTGGGTGATCTGTAGCAAGCTACAGTTTGAATTGCAGTTTTGCCCGTTGTTACTTGCACGTGGATGATCTCTGAAGCATCGTGCTGTGCCACTAACCAGGAGGTGTGGGTATCTTTGAATGTGGATATGCCCCCACCTTTTGTATTTCGGTTTGGGTTCTGTGGCTGAAATGTATGGTATTAGTTGTAGCCTGGTAGTGCTGGGGTGCTCTCTGGAGCCTTAAACCAGGTTTCTGTTACTCCCCATATATCGTTTTTCTCCATTCTGAGGAGTGCCTCGTGTGTGTGCATTTTGAGCTTTAGACTTCTGGCATTGGGTAGCATTACCTTCAGTTTTTTGTTACTTGTGCTATTTACGGCGGTGGGTTTGTCTTTTGATCCTTGCCTAAAAAAGACACTATGGAGGTGGCAAGAGGCTTGGCCAGTATTCGAAAGCCTAAGGGTGACAGGTGCAAGCCATCTCTAGCGAAGCAGCGTGACTTGTCGAGCATGTCATCCCAGGCAGACAGACACTGGATCCCCTTTGAATGACACCAGAAAATTAGCCAATTGTTGAATTCAAGAATTTTTTCTTTATACCGTGGTATCATTCTTGGTGAGGGCAGGATGCTACTCATGGTCAGGGTCATACCGACTTGGGCTACATGTTCAGAGAACTCTTCTACGTCTCTTTTCATGTTGTCCAGGGAGGTACAGCTCAGGTCATTCACACCAATATGGACAAAGACAGAGTCATATTTGTACTTGTTCTGGAGTGACCCAAGTGCTTGTGTTATGTGGCGGATCCTGGCACCCGGCAGACAGCTAACAGTAACCTTCTCCTTATTTAGCCTAGTGAGTGGGACGTCAGTGTGCCTGACTATAGAGTCACCTATTACTAGTATGTTAGGTATGTTATTTTGCCTTAAGGGCTGTGAGTGCATGGCACACTGGTTTTGTGAAGTATGTTTTTCATGGTTTGTGTTGGGGGTTGGAGGTTGCTTGGATGTTTGCTTTGGAGGTGTCTGTTGGTTTTGCAGATTTTTATTTAGAGCCTCAGAGTATGTTTTCATGTATTTATGTGTGTTTTTTGCCAGTGCTGCTTTAATGGGTCTATGTGAGACTGGTGGTGTGATGCAAGTATTTCCCTTCTCCTCCTGACTGTCTAATCCAGTCTTGGATTGAGAGAGCTTACCCTGCAGTTTGGCTGTATAATTGCATCCCTCGCATGTATTGGTGTTTGGTGGTAGGAGGAGGGGGTTGTCTGTGTACATGAGGCAATTGTAACATTGCCTCAAAATGCCCAGATTCACCAGTTGGACTGGACAGTACACCTGAAACTGCCCTTTGGCCATGCCTGGATAGGTACAGTGAACTGTTTTACTGGATGGCTGGTAAGGTCGAATAGAGAGCCTTGTATTTCTGTACAGTACAGGAGGGTCTAGTGCTAGGGTTTATAAGTGCTTGCTATAAGTTTGGGCAAGTGCCAGGCTGAGAAATGAATGGCTTGTATGCTTAAGTTGAAAGTTTGTCTAGTTCCAAGGGAAAAATTGAAGAAGAGACTTTGTGGAGCCGGGAATAGTTTTACCCTAGCTACCCGGCACGCAAAACCGGGCAATTACAGTATTTATAGCAGGGAAATGAGAGAGATAGAAATTAGTCCAAAATGGCCAATAAACTAATTTCTGGGCTGAAACCACTCCTTCAGGGACAGATAGGCTGCTCAAAGCTCCCCACTCTCACAGGTGATCAGAGAACTTCCTTCTATCCAAGTAAGGTATGGGCAAACACAGAGATTTGTAACACAGCCCTGAATTCATAACTAACCTGAAAACTGGACTATACTAGCTTAGAAAGGTGGGAAACAAGTATATATATATATATATATATATATATATATATATATATATATCTATATATATATATATATACACATATATATATATATATATATATATATATATATATATATATATATATATATATATCTATATATATATATATATATATATATATGTATATATATATATATATATATATATATATATATATGTATATTTAGAAAATAAAGCAGATACACTCAAAAAACACTTTAAATGGACAGAAAAGGATACTTATTGTTATATATCGCAGAACAGCGTTGTAGTCAATGCCCCTAGTAATAAAGTAGGAAGAAACACAAATACAGTAAAAGCAGATGAATAAAGTGCAATTTTTATATCTATCTATATATATATATATATATATATATATATATATATATATATATGCATGTATATGTGTGTGTGTGTGTGTGTGTGTGTGTATATATATATATAGATAGCAATAGAAAACAAACAAACTGATTTAAACAAGTTACCCAATTAACCAGAAAAAAAGCTCAAAACTGAGCCCTGTTCCAGCAGTCTTCAATCAGACAAGTCCTAACTGCACACCCCTGCTTACTAAGCTGCAGGGGAATCTTCTCCATAAAAGATGGCCTGGATCAGTGCTCAAGTTATACAAAGCTAGATTCAGCCGGCCTGAATCTGGTTTACGCTACAGCAACAAGCCGCACCAATTTCAGAAAGAAACTGTTCAAATAAGCAGGCACAATAAGCCTGTGACCAGAAATTCCCAGCTCAGAAGGGCAGAATCCAGCCTCTCCTCCCACAAGAGTGCAGACCACAAACCTTCTTAATGTAGAATAACTGGCCTGAAGCCCAAGTGCTTAAACCAGAACTAATACACTTTTAGAATAGCAGACACTGGGTCTTCAATCAGCAATTCCCAGCTTAGAAGGATGTAAGCTACCTGTCCTGACACAACAGTGCAAACCACAAACCTTCTTAATGTAAAACAGCCTGTATGAAGCCCAAGTGCTTAAACTAAAAGACTTAGAATAACAGTTACAATTTAAGCAGGCTACTACCAAGCAGTAATAAATGCAGCAGAATAAATAAAATTGAGTACTTTTAAGAAAAGCAAAATAAAGTAGGAGGAAAGAAATACAGTAAAAGCAAATGAATAAAGTGCAAAATTTTTTTTAAGTGCAAGGAGAGAGGAAGAAAAAACCTAAGTGGGCTGGCCTTCTCAAATCTTCTGTCTGTATTAAGTAGAGTGAAAACTAGACTGTCTGATCCAGTCTTGGATTGAGAGAGCTTAGCCTGCAGTTTGGCTGTATAATTGCATCCCTCGCATATATTAGTGTTTGGTGGTAGGAGGAGGGAATTGTCTGTGTACATGAGGCAGTTGAAACATTGCTTCAAAATGCCCAGATTCACCAGTTGGACTGGACAGTACACCTGAATCTGCCCTTTGGCCATGCCTGGATAGGTACAGTGAACTGTGGATGGCTGGTAAGGTTGAATAGAGAGCCTTTTTCTTCTGTACAGTACAGGAGGGTCTAGTGCTAGGGTTTATAAGTGCTTGCTATGAGTTTGGGCAAGTGCCGGGGTGAGAAATGAATGGCTTGCATGCTTAAGTTGAAAGTTTGTCTAGTTTGAAGGGAAAAATTGAAGAGGTGACTTTGTGGAGCCGGGAATAGTTTTACCCTAGCTACCCGGCGCACAAAACCGGGCAATTACAGTATTTATAGCAGGGAAATGAAAGAGAGAGAAATTAGCCCAAAATGGCCAATAAACTACTAATTTCTGGGCTGAAACCACTCCTTCAGGGACAGATAGGCTGCTCAAAGCTCCCCTCTCTCACAGGTGAACAGAGAACTTCCTTCTATTCAAGTAAGGTATGGACAAACACAGAGATTTGTAACACAGACCTGAATTCAGCACTAACCTGAAAACTGGACTATACTAGCTTAGAAAGGTGGGAAACAAGAGTATATATATATATATGTATATATATATATATATATATATATATGTATATATTTAGAAAATAAAGCAGATACACTCAGAAAACACTTTAAATGGACAGAAAAGGATACTTATTGTTATCTATCGCAGAACAGAGTTGTAGTTAATGCCCCTAGTAATAAAGTAGGAAGAAACGCAAATACAGTAAAAGCAGATGAATAAAGTGCAATTTTTATATCTATCTATATATATATATGTATCTATATATATATATATATATATATATATATATATATGTGTGTGTGTGTGTGTGTGTGTGTGTGTATATATATATATAAAACAATAGAAAACAAACAAACTGATTTAAACAAGTTACCCAATTAACCAGAAAAAAAGCTCAAAACTGAGCCCTGTTCCAGCAGTCTTCAATCAGACAAGTCCTAACTGCACACCCCTGCTTACTAAGCTGCAGGGGAATCTTCTCCATAAAAGATGGCCTGGAGCAGTGCTCAAGTTATACAAACAAAGCTAGATTCAGACGGCCTGAATCTGGTCTATGCTACAGCAACAAGCTGCACCAATTTCAGAAAGAAACTATTCAAATAAGCAGGCAAAATAAGCCTGTGACCAGAAATTCCCAGCTCAGAAGGGCAGAATCCAGCCTCTCCTCCCACAAGAGTGCAGACCACAAACCTTCTTAATGTAGAATTACTGGCCTGAAGCCCAAGTGCTTAAACCAGAACTAATACACTTTTAGAATAGCAGACACTGGGTCTTCAATCAGCAATTCCCAGCTTAGAAGGATGTAAGCTACCTGTCCTGCCACAACAGTGCAGACCACAAACCTTCTTAATGTAAAACAGCCTATATGAAGCCCAAGTGCTTAAACCAAAACACTTAGAATAACAGTTACAATTTAATCAGGCTACTACCAAGCAGTAATAAATGCAGCAGAATAAATAAAATTGAGTAATTTTAAGAAAAGCAAAATAAAGTAGGAGGAAAGACAAATACAGTAAAAGCAAATGAATAAAGTGCAAAAAAATTTTTTTAAGTGCAAGGAGAGAGGAAGAAAAAACCTAAGTGGGCTGGCCTTCTCAAATCTTCTCTCTGTATTAAGTAGAGTGAAAACTAGACTCAGAATATGATCTCACTGTACTCGGTTAAGCGAGCAAATGAGATTAACCCAGGAGAGGAGTGTTCTAATACAGACTTACAGGAGGGGCGGGCAATTCCAGAGCCACCACCACTAATACCAACACACGAACAGGAAAGCAGTGTGGGGAACTAACTGCAGAGAGACACACAGCACACTGTTCAGAAACACACAGGAAACAGAAAAAATGAAAATAATTACTTTTAAAACCGCAAGTTTGTACTTAACAGAGTACTAAAATACACTACTGCAAGTTTCACTTAGCTCCAGCTTCTAATGCAGATGTTTGTAGCCAAGCAAGTCTCTCAGGAGTTGAGCATAAAATGATTTCTCAAACTTTGTGGCTAGCACTTAAAGTACAGAGGAATCCCTCTAGGCTATTAAATATCAGATAACAAAGAAGTGATACCACCATCCCTCTTATACCAAACAGACACACAGTGCACTGTTCAGAAACACACAATTAGGAAACAGAAAAAATCAAAATACAGTACTTTTAAAACTGCAAGTTTGTACTTAACAGAATACTAAAATACACTACTGCAAGTTTCACTTAGCTTCAGCTTCTAATGCAGATGTTTGTAGCCAAGCAAGTCTCTCAGAAGTTGAGCATAAAATGATGTGGTTATTGGATGCCCATTCCCTTTGTTAGTGATTACACTGTTATCACTGGATGACCATTCCCATGTGCCAGTGGTCATACCATTGTCAATTGAAGCCCATTCCCTTTTGGCACCGACCAAACTAGTATCATTGGATGCCTAATCCCCCTTTGCTAGTAACTACACTAGTATCATTGGATGCCTTTTCCCCTGCATCAGATGGGTGCATTCACCAGTGTCAGCAGTCACATTAGTGCCACTAGATGCCCATTCCCCATTATCAGTGATCAAGTAGTGTCACTGATTGCACAGTAGTGACATTGAGTACACTTCCCCCAGTGTCAGAGATCACACTAGTGACACAGAGTACCCATTCCCTTCAGTGTCAGTAATTACATACTAGTGTCACTGAGCATACATTCCCCCAGTGTCCGTGATCATACTGTATCTCACCAATGTTATTTGCTGCCTTTCACCTCTATCATTAGTCTTGCTATTGTCATTGAATGCCCATTCCCCAGTGTCACTGATCATTCTAGTGTTGTTGGGGGTCTATTCCTCAATGTCAGTGACCACACTAGTGTCACTGAATGTCCATTTCCCTTGTCAGTGATCAGACAAGTGATGCAGAGTCCCCTTTCACAGTTGCCTGTTGTTGGCAATCACATTAGTTACATTGGGTATCCATTCCCCCTGTGTCAAGGGTAACATTAATGTTACTAGGTGTCACTGGATGCACATTCTCCCAGTGTCTGCAGTCACACTATTGACGCTGAGTGCATGTTTCCCAGTGTCTGGGTTCACACTACTGTTATTGGGTACACATTCTGTATTTCCTGTTGTCAACAGTCACATTAGTGACATAGGTTGTCCATTCTTGTGTCAGCAGTCAGACTAGTGACACTGGATGTCTAATCTCCAGTGTTCATGAACAGTCTAGTGTCACTGAAATGCCATTCCTTCAGTGTCAGCAGTAACACCAGTGATATTGGGTGCACATTTTCTTGTCAAGTGATCACACTATTCTCATTGGATGGACCTCATAGTATCAGTGATCATAATAGTGACACTGAGTACCTCTTTTCCTGCCTATTTGTCTGTGTCAGAAGTCACAGTACTCTGATTGGACACTCATTCCTCCACTGTGAGCAGTCATATTAGTGAAGTTGGATGCCTATACTCTTGTGTTGGGGAAAAACTGTAGTGTCATAAGTGCCCAGTCCCTTGTGTAAGCAATCGTGGCACTAACACTGAGTGCCTTTTCTCTTGTGTTAACAGTTGAAATAGTGTAATTTGCCATTCTAAATCATCAGCATTGATATTTGTTGCCTGTTCTTTTGTTAGCAGTAACATTGGATGCCCATTCCACTTTATTAGTCACTCTAGTGACATTAGGTGCCTATTCTTCTGTGTTAGTGATCACTCTGCAGCTATTGACCCCCCCCCCCCATTGTCAGCAACTGTACTAGAGACATTTAGGGTCCCTTCTCCTAATATCACTGTGTTTATTCCCCATTGTAGGTGATCACACTATGATATTTGATGCCTGTTCAGTGTTCACCCAGTGTCAGTGATTTATTTTTGTGTTTATCTTATTCAGTTGTTAATTGGGTAAACCCACTAATCATAAAGCATGATCTGGGATCACGGTCTGGTGAACTGATTTACTGACGGTCATACATTTGTGAGACTATTTGTCATAATGGTTAAGGTTTTTGCCTCCCATGCATAAGGTACAAGGTTTGATCTTCATCTCCAGCCAGTGCCTATATGGAGTTTGCATATTCTCCCTGTGTCTCTCTGAGGTCCTTCCACCTCCCAGAAGCATGCCAAGTGTTTCCACCTCAAACTCACCCAAGATTGGTGGTGTGGCCAGCAACACAGTCTCTAGATGATGACTGTAGGTGGAAGATTTGTATAGACCAACTGCTTTAGGCATCAGTTGTGGTGCTCAGTATCCTCAGGCTATGAGAACACTGATCACACGCTGTGCACCATGTCAGGACTAGCCACTTACTGATGTAAAACTCAGCTCTGGGGGATTCAGTCATATTGACTGTCACCAAAAATAGGTACAGGTATTTGCCAGTGATAAGTTGGTTGAGGACCCAGCCCACTCTGACCTATGCCATGGACCTATGCTAATGGTGAAAGGGATGTATGTGCCCCCATTAGTCATTGTGTGCCCACTGTAAAGCCTGGCAGCCTTGAGTCAATAAGCTACTGGCTAGCTGGTGTCCAGTTGCCCAGCTTTGGTTACTTCGGATAGCTCTGTTGAGCAAAAGCTGGATGTAAAACTACTAAACCTGCCAAACATGAACTAAGAATTGCTGCACTCGGTGTAGGATCATTGACAGGATGCAGCTTGGAAGCGGGTGACATGATGGTAAAGAGAAGGCTGGGCATCTTTAAATCCAGGAGGCAAGATAGAAGCCAGTTGGCCTGGGATGCAGGGTCTATTGCTCAAGAGGAGGATAGACTAGAAATAGTGTAGGAATTGTGGTAAGGGAGAGGCTTCAGATGATAGTGAGGGATGTCCTCAGAATTTGTGACAGACTTATGGCAGTCAGTCTGCAGTGTAAGGATAGGGTACTGTTCATAATTTATGCCTGCTCCCCACAACAGGGTTGTGATAGTAAGGAAAAGTGTGCATTCCAACAGCAAATGCGGGGTCTAATAGATCTAACAGGACAACAGGAATTGGTTTTGATAATGGGTGACCTGAAAGCACTCATTGGGACAAACAGAACAGGATGTGAAGACTGCCTGGGTCCACATGGGAAGTATTCAGAAGAAATTAGTTTAGGAAAAAGTGGGAGATAGAATAGCTGGACCAAGCTAAGAAGGACTATTGGTTGGCTAACAAAGAGGCTAAGAGAGAAGTTGCAGTAGCAAAGAACAAGCAACAGTGGCACTCTACCTGCTTCTGGAAAGTGGCTTAGTAAATGGCACAAAGAGACTGTATCAAGTTGCAAGGCAGAGACAGAGATAAAGAAAGCAGTCTAAAACACTCACCTTAAGGGATGCCAGCAACAACTTGCTCATCAGTACACAGGACATCAGAGGTAGGTGGAAGGAGCATTTCCTGCAGCTTCTGAATGAAGTGAACCTCACTGAAGCTGTAGTGACCCGGACATGGCCTGCAATGAAAGTAGAGGGGAAGCCAGCACTAGAAGAAGCAAGGCCACCACTGAGGAAAATGAGTTCAGGGAAAGTAGCAGGCTCAGATGAGGTTATAGCAGATGTCATAAAGATTTTGGTTGAGATAGGGGAGAAATGGCTCTGAAGCATACTCCTAACATTATGAAAAGAGAGGCTTATGTCAGATGACTGGACAATAAGCATACTAGTGCCAGTGTACAAGAGCAAAGAGGACAGCCACAACTGTGGGCAGCATAGAGTTATCAGACTCCTCTGTCACACTGCATGAAAGTTCTGGAGAGGTGATTGATAAACCGGTATGCAGAGTAGTAGAAAGTAAGATGGGACGATGAACAGTTTGGATTCTGATCAGGATGCAGCATAACCGTACAAGTATTTGCAGTGGGACAGATAGATGAAAAGAAGCTTGAAATGAGGAAAGAAATCCAACTGGACATTCATAGACATGGAAAATATATGACAAAGTCCCACGAAAGCTGATTTAGGCAGTCTTGCAGTGGTTTGAATTCCCAGAAACATTGATAGAGTTAGTGCAGGATATAGACAAGGACCAAGTGACTCGCGTATGAACTGTGTTTGGTCTCACAGAGAGGTTCCCAGTAGGAGCGGGTATGTATCAGGGTTCAGCTCTGAACCCACTTGTGTTCATACTGGTGAGGGATTACATCACCAAACAGGTCTGAGGGGACAGCTCAGCAAAGTTGTTTAGGGTTACCACCTGTCCCACTTTGTGAGGGACAAGTCCCTTTTTGGGCAGTTGCGTCCTGCAAAAAAATTGTAAAAATGGCAAATGTCCTGAGATTTTAGGACAAAATTATTTCCTATATTTTATGTAATAGGTGCATAAAACAGTTATTCTGTATCTGAAACACCTAAATGTTATACAAAACAGAATAAGCAACTGAAATGCTTCAAGAATAAGCTTTTATTTAGGCAAAAAAGCGAAGATGTTCATCGTGTTACCCTGCTGCAGTCGTCACACTTGGGGTTATCCTGTTGGTGGTCCCGCAGTCGGCCGGAATTCCAAAGTCTTGGTCCGGCATTGGTTGCTGTCGCCTCTTCCCTGATGTCAGTGCACCAGGGGTATATATAATGCAACCGACGCCATTTTCTTCAGTCTTTCCTGCTGCGCGGTGCCCGAAGCAGAAGCAGTTCGCAAGTGCCGGTCGGCCGACTCCTGAGATTTTTGAATTCGAATTTCAGACCGAAGTCTTCTATAAAGCTAAGTACCCTGTTGGGGAAACTTTTCTTGCCTCAGACCGATGTCAGAAAAAGTTAACAATTGTAATTCTTGCGGGAAGCAAATACCTCATAAGGATTTTCATTCTTATTGCATACCTTGCCTAGGCCCAGACCACAACGTCACTTCTTGTTGGTTTTGTGCTAGGTTTAATAAGCATACTATTAAAAGACGTTTTGATTTCGCACGACACTACTTCGGTAGGAAATGTAACTACACCATGCCATCGGAGCAACCGACTACCGGCGTGCACAAAAAATGCAGGGATAAGGACAGGCAGCCCAGGCCTAAGCCAGATTCCGAGGCCTCGGCTGATCCGGTCTCCGGTTCTCCGACGCAGCCCCTGACTACCGCAGATCTGGAACCCGAGACCGCTACGGAAATTTTGATGGAATGTACCAGGCCGATGCAGCCTTTTACTTCAGGCCCTTCCGACAACTTTGCTTCAAAAGACATCGGTGCTACAGAAACGCCATCGGTTTCTGAAGGCGTTTTCAGACAGACGACTCTCACCATTAAAATGTTTTCTAAGTCGAAGACTCCTAAATCTAAAAGGACTGCACTTCAGTCTCCTGTTCAAGGCCCTATGCCTAAGAAACAGATGCTCAAAATGGCTGAAGATTTGATTTCTTTAATCAAGGGTTCACAGCCCCCTCCTGACAAAAGGCCTAGACAAGAGGAAGATTTTGCTTCCTTTGAGCAAATGTCCATTTCTTCAGACTCCTCTGAGGACCAAGACTATTCCGTCTCTCCTTATGAAGATTCTGATGCTGAGGACTCCATTCCTTCAGCTTCTCCTCCTGAAGACTACTCCTTTGGGGAAACTTTACACACTATGAGGGAACATTTTCACTGGAAAGGTCAAGACTACTCTGATTCAAAGAAAAGGCTCAGAGAGTTTCTTTTACTCCCCCCAACACAGACCACTTGCCATCCCACCAGTTTTGGACATTGTGGATGATGTCTATTTAAAATCCAGTTTCAACCCAGACTCTCTACCTCCTGCTCCAGCTAAGCCTGACAGATACTACAGAGTGCCTGATTCCCACAAATTTCTTTACAAAAGCCCAGTAGCTGACCCAGAGACTATCTCCCAGGGTCCCAAGGGGGCTACGGCTTCTATGGCTAAAAACCCAGTACCTTCTGAGAGGGATTCCAGAGCACTACACAGGTGGGGGAAAAAGGTTTACACCTCAGCCACACTAGCTATGAGGGCACTGAATTGTCAATTTCATATGCTTAAGTATCAGCAATTTCTAATCTCTCAGTTAAAGCAAAGAATAACCACTCTCCCTCAACAATCTGAATTGAAAGAAGTACAAGATCTGTTGCACGCCACTGAGCAGGTGGGCAAACATACCTTACAATGTGGGTTTGATTCTTTGGAGGCCTCCTGCAGAGCAGCTGTCACTGGGTCTGTTATACGTAGGCATGCTTGGTTAAAGGAACAAACTCTGCCTGATCATGTTAAAGCAAAACTACTAGATGCTCCCTTACAGCAGGATGTTCTTTTTGGAGTTAAAGCAGAAGAAGTTTTAAAGAAAATGGAAAATAAGGCAAAATCTATGCAGAGAGTCAAACATTTCATACAAGTACAACCCCCTCGCTTCAGCAGAAACTGGCCAACAAACAATTGGTCCTTTCCAGCCACTGACAGACCGCAGAGGGGTAAATACAGACGCCCAAGGGGCAGAGTATAACCACAAGCCCAGAATAAACCTCGCCAATGGGGCACTACAACACAGAAGGGAGGAGAAGACCGGTCTCAATCCACCAGAAGGCAAACTCAATGACTTGCACCTCATCTGGCCAAGCAACACTCTCTTGGCAGCCCCCTTGGCGGGAAAACTCGCACTTTTTTCAGACAACTGGCACATTGTCACAAAGGACAAATGGGTCCTAGACATAATTTTACGAGGATACAGATTCCACTTTCACACCTTGCCAGTGAAAAGAGGAATGCCAAATCTGCCACAAAATGAATGGGCAGAGGCACAAAAACAAATTACAGCTCTCATGGATATGAGAGCCATTCAGCTGGTACCTACACGAGAGCAAGGCCAAGGATTTTACTCAAGACTCTTTCTAGTGCCCAAAAAGGACAATGCCTGGAGACCAATTCTGGACCTTTCAATTCTAAACACTTACAAGTACCCAAATTCAAGATGCGAACACTACAGCAGCTACTTCCCATGTTGGGCAAGGAAGCATGGCTAGTAATGTTGGACCTCAAGGAGGCATACCTGCATGTCCCTATCAGACAAAGTTGCAGAAGATACCTCCATTTCATTGCAGGTTCAACCCATTACCAATTCTCTGCACTGCCATTTGGCTTATCTACTGCGCCCAGAGTTTTCACAAAATGCCTGGCACCAGTAATTGCATACTGCAGACAAAGAGGAATTCAAATATATCCATACCTGGACGACTGCCTCATCCAAGCAGAAAGCAAAGACATTCTCTTACATCATCTGGCCTTTGTAAAACATGTACTAAACTGCCTGGGGTACACAGTAAACGAAAAGAAGTCAAAACCAGTACCCTCACAAAAAATGACTTTCCTGGGTGCCAGCTTGAATACAACGGCCCAGAAGGCTTATCTTACGCCAGACAAACAACTACAACTGACTCAATATTTCAAGACAATGGCAACAAAGACCCAATTAACTGCAAGAAAAATTCTGCAGGCTTTGGGCTTCATGGCATCTTGCATACTAATAATACCATTTGCAAAGCTGCATATGAGGAAATTACAGTGGTACCTAAAAAGCGTGTGGTCTCAACACAGCCACAGCTTGGACACAATGATATCTCTCATTCCCTGCCTACAACAGGAATTTCTATGGTGGTCACAGGCATGTCACCTCAACAAGGGTCAGCCTTTCACCTTGCCCCTAGCCAGGCAGACTATCACAACAGATGCTTCAGACTAATCCTGGGGGCACACATGGCAGGACAATGCATTCAAGGCCTATGGACTGCAGATCAAAGAAATCTGCACATAAATCAAAAAGAGATGCTAGCTGTACAGAAAGCTCTGACAGCCTTCAAGGATCTATTACATCCAGGACAACTTGCAATAAAGACGGACAACACCACAGTAATGTGGTACATAAACAAACAAGGGGGTACACATTCCTACCCTCTATGCAGGCAAGCAATGATCTTATGGAACACAGCTCTGGCCTACCAAGTCCAGTTACAAGCTCAATTCCTGCCAGGACAGAAGAACACATTGGCAGATGACCTCAGCAGAAACATCAAAGATCCCCAGGAGTGGAAACTAGATCCACAAATATTTGCAATGATAACTCAAAGATGGGGCCTTCCAAACATAGACCTGTTTGCCAGTCCTCAAAACTACCAACTGACAAAATTTTGTACAAGGGCATTCCACCATCAAGCTTGGAAAGTGGACTCTCTCTCTTTCAGTTGGAAAAACCTGACAGCATATGCCTTCCCTCCATTACCTCTCCTCACAAAGGTTCTTTTGAAGGTCAAAAAGGAGAGACCACGACTGATTCTCATAGCCCCAGACTGGCCACGCCAGCACTGGTACCCGCTATTGAAAAATATGGCCCACAGCCCACCATGGATATTGCCTCAAATACCCCATTTGCTCACACAACAAAACAAACAGATTCTTCACAGCCAGCTCAAAACTTTAAATCTGGCTGCATGGCAAATCAACTAAACAGCCAACCAGCTCCTCTTTCACAAACAGTTCTGGATGTTATTCTGGAAGCCAGTAGGCCAAGCACCAGGAAGGCTTATTTGGAGAAATGGAAAAGGTTTTGTGCCTGGAACCAAGCTAAAGGCCAAGACACAATTCAGCCTCACATTCTACAGTATTTAACTGAGATGTTGCACAAAGGACTTTCCTTTTCCTTAATTAAAATCCATGCTTCAGCTATTTCAGCTCACTACAACACGGATCCACCTTTATTTTCACATCCTCTTCTAAGGCAGTTCCTCAGAGGGGCAAAAACATTAGACCACCTAGGAGAGCCAAAACACCAACATGGGACCTCAACTTTGTTCTGGAAAAACTAACGCTACCTCCCTTTGAACCAGCTTTCTCTGCAAATCTTCAGTTCCTATCATGGAAGACTGCCCTGCTCCTTGCAATAACTTCAGCTAGGAGAGTCTCAGAGCTACAGGCACTAATGGCAGTGGAACCTTTCCTCATTTTTCATCAAGACAGAGTTTCTGTACGAACTAATCCTTCCTTTATGCCTAAGGTTTTTTCCAGTGTAGCTTTAAATCAAACCATCCACTTACCCACCTTCTTCCCCAATCCACAGAACAAAGGTGAGAGACTCCTGCATTCCTTGGACATTCACAGGCAGCTTCGTTACTACTTGGACAAAACTAAGGCTTTCAGAAAAACTGACCAGCTCTTTGTATCCTATGCTACAGCTTCTCAAGGGAAGGCTATATCTAAGCAAACCATTTCTAAATGGATAGGTCATTGCATACGTTTCTGCTATACCCATCACGGGGAACAAGTTCCTGCTACCATTAGATCCCACTCTACCAGGGCAACAGCTACCTCTACAGCCTTTCTCAGGGGGGTTCCAGCCAAGGAAATTTTAGAAGCTGCAACTTGGAGTTCAGTACACACCTTTACCAAACACTATCACTTACCTCTTTACTCTAAGTCCAGGACGGGCTTCGCCACTGCAGTTCTGCAGGGCCTTATTGCCTTCACTAACCCTCTATGATACCTCCCCCCTACCTTAGCTTTGGGATTCAACCCAAGTGTGATGACTGCAGTAGGGTAACACAATGAACATAGTGCAGTTTTGTACCTACCATAAATGTAGATGTTCGAGTGTTCACCCTGCTGCAGTCCAGGTTACCCTCCCTCCATCCCCTCTGATCTACTGGCAAAATCTCTTCTATGCCTTACTGATGTATTTGCTTATAGCTGAAGGGATTTTGTGTTTGTGCAGTGTTCACTCCATTTGGTACTAATTCTGACCACCTTTTTGGGGGCACCTGACATCTGGGGCAAGAAAAACTGAAGAAAATTGCGTCGGTTGCATTATATATACCCCTGGCGCACTGACGTCAGTGAAGAGGCGACAGCAACCGACGCCGGACCAAGACTTTGGAATTTCGGCTGACTGCGGGACCGCCTGATGACAGGATAACCCCAAGTGTGATGACTGCAGCAGGGTGAACACTCGAACATCTACATTTATGGTAGGTACAAAACTGTACTTTTTGTCCTTTGTACTGGCCGTGGGTATGTTTCGGCCTGCAAAATCTGACATTTGTACCAAAAATGTCCCACTTTGGGCATTTGAAAAGGTGGCAACCATAAAGTTGTTATATGCAGACAATGTATTACAGGCAGAATCTGAGTAAGAACTTCAGCAAAGGTAGGGGACTGGAATGAAAAACTGAAAGTACATGGGATGAAAGTGAGTACAGATCAGACAGTTGTAATGGCAACAAATAGAATCAGAAGAAGGTGAGAAATGATATAGAAGAGAAAATAGTGGAACAGGGTAAGAGCTTCAAGTATCTGGAGGGGTAGTTCAAGAGAAGGGAAGTCCAGAATTAGGAATGCAACCAAACTGGTACAGAGTACTGGGAGTAGTGCATGATAGAAAATTCTAAAGAAGCTGAAAAATTAGGTGTACAAAACAATGGTGGGACCAGTACATGATACAGAAACCTGGGCAGTAGAGGCAGAGCAGCTGATGAAGCTTGATGTGATGGAGATGAATTGTCTGACACCGGTGGTAGGATGCACAATGAGGACATGAGATCAGAGCAGAAACCAAAGTAGCCCAATTGAAGAGAAGGTCAAAGAACAAATTATGGTGGTTCAAGCACATGTGCAGAAAACCAGAAGACAAGTTGATGAAGAAGATTTGGAACAGATAGGAAATAGTCAAGAGGAAACAAGGAAGTCCAGCAAAAAAGATATATGAATTGTGTGAGAGGAGAACTGCGACAATCGGGTATGGCTGTCAAAGAAGGTAGGAGAGTGGCACAGAATCGGAAGAAGTGGTAACAGATGACATTACATTCCGGCTGTATGTAGAAATGGGAAAAAGTGGGATGATGATGATGAGTCATACAGTAGGCAAATGGAAAGTGATGGACTCGAACCTTGAATTGCAGGAAGAAGCTCATCAGCAGCTCATGACCTTAATCCTGGTAAGTAGACTTTCAGACTGTGATCTCATTATTGACATTAGGTGGTCTTTTTCCTACTGGTAAAATCACACTAGTGACATAACACACAGTTTGACAATACAGAATGAGTACCTAGTGTCTTTGGGTATCCGTGGTGGTGGTGCTGCGGTAACGTTGTCGGCTCACAGTAAGATGCTGTCCGGTTCGATTCTCAGCTAGAGCATCTTCTGCATGGACACATACGTGAATGGGCATACCTTCGTTAAAGGTTGTGCGTCAGGGCTGGCAACTCTGCACGTAAAAATCAACTGCCAATCATTAGCGGACTGGAGTTCCGCTGTGGCGTCCCCTAACTGGGAAAAGCTGAAAGGCACAACAACAACCTAGTGTCTTTGGGTACCCATTCCTCAGTGCCAGCTGTCACACCAGTATCATTAGTTGTCCATTCCACTGTGTCGTTGGTTACACTAGTGACATTAGGTGCCCTTTTTCCATTTTCAGTGATACACTAATGTCATTGGGTATCCATTTCCCAATATTAGTGATCACACTAGCCACACTGTGTGTGCATTCCCTTGTCAGAAATCACACTGCTGCCAATTGGTCCCCATTCCCCTCTGTCAACAGTCATGCTTGTCAGTTTGTATACCCATTTCCCAGTGTCAGCCATCATACTGGTGTCACTGGTATGCAGTCCCCATTCAAGGTGGTCACATTGGCGACACTAAGTACGCATTCTGCATTGTCATTGATCAGAATGTTGAGAGTGAATACCCACTTCCTAGTGTCATGGATCATACTAATATCATTTGGTACCTATTTTTCATTGTTGGTAATCAAATTAGTTACATTGGGTCCCCATTCCCTGTTGTCACTGGTCACACTAGTGACTCTCTTTGCTCATTTGTCGGTGTGTCAGCAATCACATTAGTGATATTGGGTACCATTTGCTAGTATTGGTGGCTATATTAATGACATTTTAGGCCCATTCTCAAGTGTCAGTGATCAAATTAGTAATACTGGATGACCTTTCTGCAGGTACTAATGATGTCAGTTGTAGTGGACATCCATTCTCCCATTGTGAGGGGTTATAACCGTGACACCAGGGTGCTAATAGTGTTAGGATGCCCGGTCATGTAGTGTATACAGTCTCACCACAGTCACTGTGGAGCTCCTTCCCTTAGTATTAACAGTCAAACTAGTGTCAAACTAGTGTCATCAGGATGTCTTAACTTCTAGATCTGAAGTAGTTAACTTCATTTGGTCTGCAACCTGTGGGTATTGGATCCGTCCTCCGATCCGAGCCGGCAGCTTTACCTTGCTAAAAGATCCGAGCTACTAGCTCCTCCCCTACCCATAATCCCCTGCTACACACCCCCCATCCTCAGATCTAGTTTGCCGCAGCTTTATAGCAGCTTCTAAAGGTAAGCTCTTAGGCGTGGGAGAGAGTTTTCCAGTTTAAAAAATACCTTTAAAAATAGTTTTTTTCTAAATTTTCTTTGGTGTGTTTGTATTGTTTAGACCCCTTTATCGGCTAATATATTTAGCGTATTTTTGTTGTGGTAATTTTACTTCAGATTTACTTCAATTCCCTCCCCCTAGTGCGTGAGTGTGTGATGTGATGGCTGAAGGGCCTAAAGCCATTTTTTCTAAATGCACTGAGTGTGGTCAAAAGCTGTCCCCATCCGATGGCCACACTCAGTGCATTATTTGCCTGGGGGTGGCCCATTTCTCCACCAGCTGCCAGGTTTGTGCGGCTTTCAACCCCCGGGCTATCAGGGATAGGAGAAACAAGCTAATCCTGGCGGGATTGTTGCCCCCGGATTCTTCTTCCTCCTCTCCCTCTATGGCACCTGTCGCGGCTGCGGCTCCCGTGCCTTCCAATCCCCCTCCCTTGTTGGGGACTCAAACTCCCTCTGCTTCTTAGGGTGAGGGGGACTCTTCTTCCTCTTCAAAAGAAAAAAGGAGAGATAAGGACCGGCACAGGCATAAAAGGCGGGCTGAGTCTCATCCCTCAGCCCCGCCAGCGAAGGTAGCTAGTCCCGCTAAGAGGGCCTCTGGTTCTCCTCATTCTCGGCTCCATTCTCCTTGCTTTTCCTGGAGCCGGAGGAGGAGTACCGGTCTCCTTCGAGGTCCTCGAGGCGGCCCTCCAGGCCCGCCTCTACGACCTCCTCCAGATCCACCAGAAGCTTGACCGACGCTGATTTGGACCGGATGATGCGTCGTTTCCTGCAGGCTCAAATGCAGATGGGGGAGCTCAGCCCCTTTCTTTAACCCGATCGCTCCTTCTCTGACCCGGTTTAGGGTTTTGGAGTCTTTGGATCCGTGCTGTTTTGGACCCGGGGAACCGTCGGTGCCGACAGTCTTGATTACTTCGACGTCGACTATGCCCTCGAGCGTGTTGGATCCTAGCTCTCGGGGCCGAGAGCCAAGCGTCGAATCCGTGGGGGAACTGTGTCTTCGGCGCCATTTAGGTCTGAGCACACTTCCCTCTCGGGTCCGACCGCTTCGGCTCCGACGCCGATCCCTGCATCGGAGCCGAGGGGGCTGCTCTCAGAGCCTGGGGAGAGCGGTTCACCCTCGGCGTTTGATGTAGTGGAGAGGGTGCTGTCGAGGACTTCCAGATTCCCGGTCCGGGCTGTGGATCCATCCGTCACCCCTGCACATTTGGGCCTGTTCTCTGTCATCCGGCCACAGGGACAGCCTGCATCGGCTCTCCAGTTGGTTCCCTTAGAAGAACAAGACCCCGTGGGTGAGCCCTCCTCGGATAGCCCCACCGAGGAGGTTCCTCACAAACGGAAGTGCAAAAGGAGGCACCTGGACTCCCCTGAGTCCCTCACAGAGGACACAGACTTGGAGGAAGTGGAAGGTTCCCCAAGGTCACCCCCTGAGGATGTCTCCTTTGGAGACATCATGGAGATGTTGCGAATCAGAGGAGGGTGGTTTGCCCAAAAACCTTCCTCTGACGAGTCTGTGTTCCTGGAGGCGTTTGATGCAGGCCCGTCTACTTCTTGGGTGTGCCCCCCGGCTGATACCCTGGTGGACTTAATTACCACCAGGGCTTGGAAGGAGCCGGACACCATGGAGCCAGTTCCCAGAAGACCAGACAAAATACTTAGTCCCCCTTCTGATAGGCTGGCATGGTCTAAAGTTTCTCCAGTGGATGCCATGGTGGTGGCAGCTGCCACCAAGATGAAGCTAGCGCAAGAGAGTTCCTTGATCCACCCTCCAGATAAGGAATCTCGGACATTGGACCGCATTGTAAAGCGGATGTTTGCTTCAGCTACCTTCTCTGTAAGGGCGCTGAACTATATGGCACACGTCATCAGACTCCAAAGAGACTTGATTAAGGAATACGCTGGAGCCCCCTCGGAGTCCATGGTGGCCGAGGACAAACACACCTTCTCGGCTTGCATGGCCACTCTGAAATCTATTACTAACAGATCTATGCGGCTACTCTCCCATGCCACGGAGGGAGTGGCTAGAGCCAGCGGAGCAGGCATCGCTCTGCGGCGTCATGCCTGGCTCTGCCTTTGCGATTTTGCTGAACCCTTCAAGGCGTCCTTCACGAACGCACTCTTTGACGGTTCTATGCTCTTTGGCAAGACTGTCCGCGACACGCTAGTTCAAAGCGAGAAAGACGGGAAGACGCTGTCTGCCGTCGGGATCCGCTTCTCTAATCCCAAATTGTCCTTCTCGAGGAACCAGAGGGGACAAAAGAAGATGTGGTTCCGGAAATCACAGCAGTCCTGTCCCGCTTCGGACCCCTCATCCTTCAGAGGCAGAGGAGGACAAGGTGGACGCCGGCCCAGAGGCAGAGGGGGGGCCGAGGAATCTCTGGTCTCGAGAACCTTTCTCAGAGAGGCCCGCACAAGAGCCCTGAGGGCTTACCCGACTGTCCCTCTCTGGAGGCAATCGGGGGGCGTCTGTCGGAGCACCTCCAAACTTGGGAGTCCATTACTACGGATCGGTGGGTGCTCCGAATTATATCCAGAGGTTATTCCATTCCCTTTCTGAGTCTTCCCCCTCCTATGAAACGCCTCCCCGATGTCCCACCCAATCAAAGGGAGGCGGCAGCTTCAGAAATTTCGAAGCTATTAGAAAAAAGAGCCATCCAGCACGTCCCCCCAGGCCAGTCTGGATTGGGAAATTACTCCAGGTTCTTTTTAGTGCCAAAAAAGATGGGGGACTTGCGGCCTATCCTGGATCTCTCATCTCTAAACCTGTTCATTCCCAAAGAGAAATTCCGGATGGTCACTCTGCAATCTATTCTCCCCTTCCTACGGGAGAACGACTGGATGTGCTCCATAGACCTCAAGGATGCATACTACCACATTCTAATGGACAGACGATACAGGAGGTTCCTCCGCTTTCGGCTGGGAACCAGTCACTATCAGTTCAGGGCTCTTCCGTTCGGCCTCACCTCAGCCCCCAGGGTGTTCACCAAGGTCATGGCAGTGGTCGCAGCCCACCTGAGACTTCAGGGCATTCGGGTCTTTCAGTACCTGGACGACTGGCTCCTCACCGCCTCCACCAGGCATCAGCTCTGCTCTGCCAGGGATTATACCCTAGCTCTTACTCAGTGTCTGGGTATTACTGTAAACCTTCAAAAATCGTTCCTTAATCCTGTGCAGGTTCTGGAATTTATAGGGGCCAAGATAGATACACGCCACTCCAAGGCCTTTCTAACAACAGACAGGTTGCGCAGCTTGTCTCTTCATGTTTTGCCAATTCTCCAGTCCCCAGTCCCACCGGTGGAATTAGTCCTGAGAGCTTTGGGCTCCATGGTGGCAGCCATCGGTCTGTCGCCCTTTGCGCGACTGCACATGAGAATTCAGTGGGCTCTTCAGGTCCAATGGTCACTTTTACTGCACCCCTTGAACACCCCAATTCCCTTGAGCAGGGTTTGCAAGGATTCCCTTCTCTGGTGGCTTCACTCCCAGGAACTGCGAGAGGGGAGACCTTTTGTCATGCCTCAGCCCCAAGCCACGTTGACCACAGATGCTTCTTGCCTCGGGTGTGGGGGAGCATGCTATGGGCAGAACCGTCCAAGGCACGTGGACTCCCTCAGAGACCGTTCTGCATATCAATGTTCTGGAGATGAGGGCGGTGCTTCTGGCGTTGCAAGCCCTACAAGACCTTCTTCCTCCGGGAACTGTTGCAATTCAGACAGACAACATGGCTGTAGTCTGGTACATCAACAAACAGGGAGGAACCAGATCTTATCCCCTTTGCCGAGAGGCTATGAGAGTTTGGGAATGGACGATCTCCACCAACCGCTTTCTGGTAGCAACGCACATTCCGGGCCGGACCAACATCCTAGAGGACAAGCTAAGTCGCTTGATCCTCACACCGTACGAATGGTCTCTAAACCCGTTAGTAGCGAAACAAATCTTCCTCAAATGGGGTCTACCTTACTGCGATCTTTTTGCTTCTCCGTCAAACACAAAGAGCAGCAAATTTTTTACTCTAATTCCCCCAGTAGGGGAGAGCCCCAGAGACGCTCTGGTTCATGCTTGGCCCCCCGGTCTCCTTTTTGCTTATCCCCCGCTTCCACTCATGACGAAGTTCCTGCAGAAAGCCCATCGGTTGGAGAGCAAGATAATCCTCATAGCTCCATTCTTGCCTCGCCAGATCTGGTTCCCTTACCTGTGGTCTCACAGTGTAGTTCCTCCTTGGATCTTAGATCCCATTCCGGATCTAATTTCTCATTCTGCGGGATTACAACCCCCAAACCTGGGCGACCTCAAGTTCACGGCTTGGCTGATCCATTTCCGCTGATAGCAAGGACTCCCAGTATCTCGTCACCAGTGAAAGCTATTCTGGTAGCAGCACACAAACCATCTACCAGAAAAATCTACAGTAGTAAATGGAAACGTTTTTCCATCTGGGCCAAAGACAGGGGCTTAGACCCCTTTACTGTCCCTATTCCGATGATTCTTGATTTTCTGTCCCATATCTTTCATCAGGGAGCCAGTGCATCTACGGTTAAAGTACAGTTGGCAGCCATCTCTCATTTTCATGTTGGGGATGATGTAGGATCACTGGCTTCCACCAGGATTTGCAAAACTTTTTTAAAAGGCGCCTTTCTGTTAAAACCGCCAGTTAAGTCTGCGGTCCCACCATGGGACTTAACATTGGTCCTACAGGCTTTGACGGGCCCTCCTTTCGAACTGGCTGCTTCTGCTCAGTTGAAATTTTTATCTTGGAAAATAGCCTTCCTGATTGCAATAACTTCAGCCAGGAGAGTGTCTGAGCTTCAAGCCCTCTGTATGAAACCCCCATTACCTAATATTTCATAAGGACAGAGTTTCTCTCAGGACTAATCCTTCCTTCCTCCCTAAAGTAGCCTCTGAGTCGAATAGTAATCAGTCTTTTAATTTGCCAGTGTTTTTCCCCAATTCCCAGAACAAAGGGGAATACACATTACACAAATTGGATGTACATAGACAACTGCATTTTTATTTGCACAGGGCAGCAACCAACCGCAAATCTGATCAATTGTTTGTGTCCTTTGCCAAGTCTTCTTTAGGTAAACCTATTACCAAAGTTACATTAGCCAACTGGATTTCACAATGCATCATTCAGGCCTATTTAGCTTCAAACCAACCAGTACCTTTGGGAATCCATGCTCATTCAACCCGATCCATAGCTACCTCTGCAGCGTTCTGGTCTAGAGTCCGTATAGATGACATATGTTCAGCAGCTACTTGGTCCTCCTCTCATACATTCATTTCCCATTATAAATTGGATATGATATCCAGGAGTAGGGCTTCCTTTGGCTCCGCTGTGCTCCGGAATATTCTTCCTTGAGGGCCGCCCAAGGTTTCTAGGTAGCTGGGGACTCTGTCCCACAGGTTGCAGACCAAATGAAGTTAACTACTTCAGATAAAGAAGTTATGTACTCACCATAACGTTCCATTTGAGTAGGTAACTTAATTTGTCTGCAACCGACCCCCGTCCATTCCCCCTAACGAGTTTCGTGCTTCTTAACCATGGGATAGGATTGCTCATTCTGTTAGGCAGTAGGTTACTGGCCTCTTTCGAGCGTCTTTTGGAGTCTTTATAGGCAAACTCGATCTGAGGATGGGGGATGTGTACCAGGGGATTATGGGTAGGGGGAGGAGCTAGGAGCTCGGATCTTTTAGCTAGGTAAAGCTGCCGGCTCGGATCCAAGGATGGATCCGATACCCACAGGTTGCAGACAAATGAAGTTACCTACTCGGATGGAACGTTATGGTGAGTACATAACTTATTTTTTTATTGACTAGATTAGTGAACATTAGGCCTGTAGTTGGCAATTGTGTGATCAGTGTTCTACCCTATTAAACCAAAGAAGTAAATGGTGAGGTGCCTACATCCCTCTCTTGGTTATCATGTTAAAAATGTTGATGTTCCTAAACCCCTAGAGTTGGCTATCACAGTTGTAGATTTATAGTACTGTTTCACTCACTGTCAGGATCATATTAGTGATGCTGGTGTGGCCCATAGTGTCAGCAGTCTTATTGGTGACATCTGTGATTGTAATGTTCACAGGCAGTGATTCACTAGTGGCATTGACATACCCAGCTCCAGTGTCAGTACTCACAGTAGTCCCATTTTATACTCAGTGTCCTAATCCTTATGGCCATGTTAGTAACTTTTGGGAGCCTTTTCCTTTTCACATGAGTGATTGCAAGAGGGATAGCTATGTGTCTCTTCTTTTCATTATCAAAAATTACTCTAGTGGCATCAGATTGCTCATTCCTGCAAAGTCGTCAAGAGATGCTTATGGTATTAGGGTACCCATTCCCCCATTATCAATGACATCAAGGTACCCATTCCCCATGTGATTTTCAGAAGTTCTAGGTTCTAACTTCTATGCCGCTGTCATTATTGGAGTGTGGAGTGAAACCATCAGTATGGAATTTGACTCCTACTGATACTTGTTAAAATGCAAAGGGTGAGTGGCCTTGATGGTATATGGTAAATATACATTTAATATTAAATATTAAAGTAAATATGCATAAATAAACCTATCCTATTTGGTTAGAGATTGGCCTTTATCTTGCACTGGGTGACAGTTATATATTACCCCTAATGAGAATAACTGGGATCATGTCATAGATAATTTGAGGGGACGCATGCATGGGATAAAGCATTTAGGAGGCACCTCTGTCCATTAGTAGTACATGGGTCAGTTCTGGGGTAAATGTTCTGTTTCCTATCCATAGATCCAAGTTTCCCTTGAATATGGACAGGGATGAGCTTTGTTTTATGTGGACAGGGAGTCTGTTCCAGATCAATGGTATTCTGTGTGAGATGGCACCTGTTCCTCCAAACCATTTTGTTGATGTTGCAAAAGAGATTTAGGTTCCTAGACCAAGTATTTCTGATGCCATTTAACTTGGTAATGTGCAGTAAATCCATCTGTTCTGGGTCAGAGGTGCCTTGTATTCCAATCACAGGTCATACTGAGTATAGTGAAAGTATCTCCATGGGAGTTCCTGTTGTTGCATGTGTCTGGGCAGATATATGCCAAAGGGGGCATTATACTCTGTGATTGGCCTAATGAGGGTTTAGTAAAGGAGGACAGTGATATCTGTAAATTTTGGTACAATCCCTTTATTTATAAGCTGTGCAATATAGGAGACCTTTCTTGCAACCCTGGACACATGTTGGTCAAAAGTTAGGTTACTCTCCACATAAGTTCCCAAATCCCAAACAAATGGGTCAATTTTTAGTGACAAATTGACAATGTGGTAGTTGCCTTGGATAGATAACTTCCCAAAGGATACAGTAGTAATGGAAGTTCAAATGGGTTTGTATGGTGAATTGTGTATTGTCAGTCCAAATTGTTATCCTGCTTCCAGGGATATTGGGTATGTACCCCATATTGGAATATTTTCTTGTTTTGTTATAGATTTTGCTGAATGTTTGTAAATGTCTGATAGTGACAGTGTTATTGGGGTTTATCATAAACAGAGTAACTGTAGAGTTTGGCAAGCAAATCCCATGGAAGGTTTTCATAGCTCGTGTCTTTTTTGCTTAGGCTCACAGCATCATGTGGACGGCTATTTACATTGTGTGGTGTTTATTCTGGGGACAGCCTGCTATTGAACCAAATATCTCCATGACTACATCACTTAAAAACATACTTTGGTACTTACGTATTATCGCAACCAGAGTTTTCATGGCAATATCGGCTTCTCTCCGATCCTGAAATATCTTCGTAAACGTTGTGAAAAAGTTGTTTTGTGTGTTTTCTTTACCACTATGTCTTCTTTTCTGGACTGTTATCAATTAAATGTCAGAAAAAAGACGATCGCTGCTTAGGTATGCTTCTTTTATATCTTGGCTTACTGCCGCTGCATTGCAATAGAACATGAGCATGCCGTATAACACACTGAGAAGCTTAGCAGTCACGTCGCACAAGATAATTTTGAAAAGAACGATGGCAGTACAAAGGCTTCTGGCTTCCCTTGAAAGTCACTGACCATAACCCTGAGAGTGTCATATACAAAAAGGGAAGTAGGTGTTCCAAAAATGTTTCCCTCAGTACACGGAGCTGTGTGTGTGTAAAACAATGACATCGGCACAGACAGTATACATTCACATTTATTTGTGTAGAACTAGGATGCTACAAGGGTTTGAGAACTACAATTTCATGAAAACACACACGCAAGCTAAATGAAAAAAAGTGACATGGAAATCATCCCAGTTATACCCTCAGATCTTCTGTCTTTCATCTGACAACAGCAGTTAAGGAAGAATACAGCCCAAATTATTACCGTTACTTGACAGCATTTGCTGCCACGAAAAAAAGGAACGTTCAGTGGGCGGACTTGCAAGAAGCAACATGCTGGCAGTAAAGTGCATACAGAAACAAGTACAGTGTTTTTTTTTTTTACATTTCTTGGATCACACTCCTGAAAACCAGCCTGCAGTATTAAAGAAAACACAGTAGATAACTTGCATATGTCACGATCGGGAAGCGGATATTAGTGCTGTGAAAAATCTGGTTGCGATAATACGCAAGTACCCATACTTTTTTTAAAACGTCTTTATTGACTTATTTGTGACATAGGTAAACTTATATTTATTTAAAAGTAATCAAACCATATTAACACATTAATATTAGCAAACATTATATATTACATATATTGTTATATGTCATATAATCTAAATAAGATTACATAAATTATTCAATTCTTGATTTCTTTTAAGCCTCATTTCTCCTCCAAAACATTTTTCTGCATGTATTGTTCCATCAATTTCCATTTTTTCTATATAATTTACTCCTACCCTTTTCTAAAGATCCCACTTCCTGTTCTTTTATCTCTGTTAGAATGTTCAGTATTTCAGGTATAGTTGGTTTAGATTTTGATTTCCATTTTCTAGTAATTGCTTTTTTGGCAGCTACCAGAATTAAACTTAACAAGGAAGGCCTTACTATGTCTAGGCAATTTAGATCCTGTATCCCAGCTGAAAAAAAATAATTACCTTAGTTATATTCATTTGCTCACCCAGAATTCCTAACAGAGTACACTGTTGAAAAATTTTAAAGCCTGCCAACTCATTACATTCCCAGAACGTGTTCCCAGTTACCTATTTTGTCCTCTTCACACCTCCATCGTTTGCCATCTACCTGAGGAAAAATTGTTTGGAGTCCGCTTGTGATATAGAAGTGTTGATGCAGAAACTTCCAGGCAAAAATCCTTAATCTTCTAGATTTTGTCGCATATTTTTGAGCCCTTCATATGTTCTCCCATTGTTTCTTTTTTAATAGCATATCTAATCTCTGTTTCCAGTCTTTTCTGACCTCTTCTGTTTGATTCTTGTAGTTATTGTGCAATATTTTATATGCTGTACTAAGTACCCCTTTTTTAACAGCAGCTTCTGTTCTAGATTCATTTAAAAACTCAACCAGTGCAGGTCTTTAATTTACGATTCGCCTATCCCTTTCTCTTTGTCTGTACGCTATCAATCCCTGACGAAGAAGGCAAACACTAGCCTACAATCCAAATGTCTTCTTGGCCTCTTCCCATTCTGTTACCTTTCCTTCTGTGATTATTTGTTCTCAGTACTTTTGTTTCTTTGTCATCTTTCTCCATTGAATTCCAGCTCCCTTTTGTCTATTCTCCGTACTCCTAATTGAAGTCATCCCTAATGGCAGACTTTCCTTTCTCCATTCCTTTGTGGGCTTAGTTCTTTGTATACTTTTTGCTACTTTGAGTATAATATTCTGTATGGCTGTTGTCATTCTCCTTGAGGATCTGTGTCAAAAATCTCACCTTTGCTTATTGCTTGAACTACCTTCCTTGATTCATCATCATCCCTTTCCACTTTAAATTGTAGCTTTCTGCTTGTTATATACAACTGTGTAGCTGTAAAATATCCCCTCAGATTAGATAATCATAAACCTCCTTGTTCTATTTGGAAGATCAGCTTGTGCTACTTGACTGTTGCCCTCTTCCCCCCCCAAATAAAATCCTTCCGTTTCTTATTAATTACTGTCTTCAGCTTTTCTGGTTGATAAAAATATGCCTGACCTGTGTATAAAACTAAAGGGACTAAAAATGTTTTTACTGCTTGTATCTTGCTATCCATATCCATAGAGGAAAGCTTCTAGTTTCTCAGGTTTTGTCTTATCTTTGGTTTGGTCTCCTCCCACATATCCTTAGCTGCCATAACTGAATACTTTTAATCCAGACTCCTAAATACTTCATTTTATCATGTCCCTGTAAATATGGGTATTACTGAACCAAGTCATGTGTGGTACATAGTTTATCTAGCTATTGTTTTAGCTTAATTAATTTTGTATCCTGAAAAAAAATCTGGAAGTGTCTCAGAATGTTATACACTGAGATGTCCTTAAACGGTTCCATCATGAACAAAACTGAAAAACACCCGAAGGAGAAGAAATGGGAAAGTGGTGAAGGCTTGAGTGAACTCAAGAGTTTCCCTAGGTACACTAGCACTAGGACCAGGAGGCATGGAGTTTGTTTTGGCAGAGGCCTCATGTGCAATCCCTCTGCAGGCTGCCATACCATAAGCTGTAGTCATGAGCTCCTGGACTGAAGCTGTTGCAACACTGATTGGCTGAGAGACCTCTCCGTGGGCAGCTGGAGCTGACACTTATTGTTTGTTTAGCAAAGGGGATGACGGTGTCTCCTCATTATTAGTCCAAGTGGATGTCTCCAGAGACTGAATAGAGGACAAATTCAGTCTATGTACCAGGGAACCTAGAGTAGTCCCCATTGAAAAATCGAGGCTAAAATGCTAAAGCCCTAGTGTCCTATAGCTTGACCTAGCTTAAACAGAGCAGACTATTAGCTCATCCCAGTACCTAAATGTTATCCAAGGACTAGCTCCCACTTGCTTAGGAGTTCATGAGTCTTATTACATCGAAACTGACAAATTTGGAAATCCCAGAGGTGTCGGAAGTTCTTTCTAAGAAAAAAAAAAAAATAATTGATATTGCTTTAGAAGAGGATTTATTTACCCTAAATCTAGAGGCAGTAGAAATGGCTTTTGCTGGTCAGATATTGCCTTTTTTATGATTTAGATACTTGAGGATACCACTGTGGGATTCAGACAAAAAAAACCCCAGCACTTACAGTAAGGGCTGGGTAAAAGGCCCTATTTCATTGACATTAGCCACAATGATTGGCTAATTTTGTGTGTCTCTGAACTGCCATTAATGTCCATGAGTGCAGATCAGCACTATCCTGTGGTAGTTAACAGTGGCGGCCACTGCATCATGTTAGCACAGTCACCATCTTTATTTACTCTCCCACACAAAATTCACACATACCTTTCCTTGTATTGTCAGAATGTGTTTGATGTCTCCTTTTTCCTTGCTCTGGTAAATAACAGATAATTACAGTAAGTCATTAATGTTAGACACTAGAATTTCACATGTCATATCCTTCAGTAAATGCGTGCTACTGTAAAAGCTGTTTTTCTTTCGTAGTGGAATAGGTTCATAGATTAGTACTAGGCTAACTGTCCTTGTGGGCCATTTTAAGCCTAGCCATTTACCTCATGTGTGAATCAAACCCTGCACCTTGTGTCTTAACCGTTATGCCAACCACCCGCCCAAAGATCTGTAATATTTCATAGGTTCATAGTAGGCTAACTGCCCTTGTGAGCTATTTTAAGCCTAGCCATTTACCCCATGTGAGAATCGAACCTTGCACCTTGTGTCTGTATGGTAAACACTTAACCATTATGCTAACCTCCCACTTCTTGTCCCTATGTCTCTGTCCCACAATTACTTTTGGTTTTGTGCCTATTTCTTGCGCTACAAGGTTGAGAGATGTACTTTCTGTCCCTTGTCTGCCGACCTTCTAACTCAAGAACTGTTGGCATTGAATATCACCCGAGATCCTCAGTATATGTTAGGGTTTGAAGCCATTTCTTCCCCCTTTTATGTATTTTTTTCCCCAAGTCTTAACTTTATTTTCTCCCCATTCCATCCTTGGTGTCTATTAGTGATGCAGTCATCTAATTTCCTTCACAGAAGGGGGGAGAATACAAGTTTGAAATCCACTTTGGTGTCTGTAATGCACTGTAATTATTGTCTCCCTGCTATCTAGTGTTTTCACGCTTCTCCGTTTTTTTTTAAATTATGTGCCTATAAAGTGCAATATATAGAATATCCTGGTGCCTAGTGTCCCCCTCCAACCAAACTCATGTTACTTGTAAGCACCATTAAGGCACGATTTTCAAGAGTTCTTCCTGGTTTTCAGTGTCCCCTCAACAGGCCTGCTGTTAAGGCATGTTGTTTAAAGTGTTAATCTTGGTGGCTGATGTCCCCTCCCCCTTGTCTCTAAGTGCCATTAAGGCATGTATCGATGGTTTGTGGTTCCCTGCTCCACTTTTTTTTTTAATTAAGTGCCTTTAAGGCACACAGTGTAAAGTATCCCTGGAGTCTCGTGTTCCCTCCTTCAACTCATATTTCATGTTAAGGCATGCAATTGCACTGCAGTCTCTGGGGGCTTGTGTTTTCCAGCATCCTACATCTTCAGAGATGTCCCTGGTGGCTGATTGAGAAACAGGGCAAGTCTTTTTTTTTTTTTTTTTTCAACTTTGGACTTCACAAGGTACTGGCAAATCCCACTGTCCTCAGACACTTATTAAAAAAAATTCCATACTGTAATGGGCTCTTTTATTTTTCCATTATTAAGTGGTACCCTTTAGTCTCCATGGAACACTTGCTACATTTCTAAAATTCGTAGAATCTGCACCAGATATGCAACAGCCTATCTAGATGATGATGTAATATTCTCTGAAGATTGGGAAAGCCATTTTCCTAAGTTCCATGGTGTTTTGCACTCTTTGTCAGGCTGGATTGATGGCTAATCAAGCTAAGTGCAAGTTAGGGATGGTAAAAACCTGGTATATAGGCTTTGATCTGATGTCTTAATTTATCCTTGACCTATGGGTTAAGTTCCGAACATCGGAACTGACTCTGCCATTACTATAGCCCATTTGGAACAAACTCTCTCAAGCTTAAGTCCTACCCAGATCTCGTGTGCTGCTTCCTGTGACAGATGTGTTACCAATTTGCTGTCGAGCTAAGTTTACTTTTTCCAGATATTTGAATAATTATAAGGTTATTTTTCTTCACTATATATAGTTTGTGTTTTCCTAACCATTTCTCTCTTCCTTCACTTTACACTTTGGTGTATTTCCCACTATCATTGTTGGTAATCTCTATTTCTTGGGCATCCAGTCATCTCCTTCCCCATTGGAGCAGTTTCCAGATCCTTCCTCTCATACAGACCTTCCTCCAATCTCAACACTTGGACAGTGAGTGCCAAAGCCTCAGGAGACGCCTGTACAGGTATTGTCCTCTTCTAATACCTCCCCAGACTATTCCACTGAGGATGTTCCTCAGAAGAGGAAGTGTAGGAGGAAACACCTTAATTCCCCAGAGGAATCCATTACAGAGGACACTGATTTTGATGAAGGGGAGGGTTTCCCCATGGTCGCCCCTGGAAGATATCTCCTTTGGAGATGTTCTTGAAATCCTTAAACAGAGGGATGGCTGGACATCCCAAACGTCCTCTTCGGAGGAATTGGTGTACCAGCAGGCCTTCAGCACCCGACCATCTACCTCTTGGGTTACTCTGCCTGCTGATGACCTCATTAAGTTGATCTTGCAATGGGTGTGGAAGGTTCTTGACACCATAGAGCCTATACCCAGGAGGCCAGATAAAATATTAACTGTACCAGAGGACCATCAGTTTTGGACAAAGGGATTACCAGTGGATGCCATGGTGGTAGCAGTGGCCACAAAAAAGGAACTGGCAGAGAAAAGTTCGACTATCCATCCTCCCAGTAGAGAGTGTCGGGTGATGGATAGGTTTGGAAAGTAAGTGTATGCTTCACCGACCTTTGCTTTGCGGTCTTTGAATTTTATAGAACACTTCACCAGACTCTAGAGGGAACTGATTAAGGAGTTATCAGATACGCTGGCAGGAGTTGTATCTAATGAAGTCCAAGACAAAGTTGCTTCCCAGTTGGCCACCCTAGAGTCCATTTCCAATTAGTCTGTGAGGTTCATATCACATGCAGCCAAAGGGATGACTAGAGCAGTGGGATCTGGTGTAGCCATAAGGAAACACACCTGGATGCGCTTGTGTGAATTTGTGGAGCCACTTAAGTCTTCATTCATCAATGCCCCCCCTTGACAGATCATCCGTTTTTGGCTCTAAAGTCCAAGAAATGGTGTCTAAGTGTGAAAATGATGGAAAGCCCCTTTCTGTAGTAGATGTACATTTTTCCATTCCTCAGCGGTCCTTTTCGAGGAACCAGAGGAGTGGGAAAATGTGGTTCAGAAAGTCCCAAGGGCCTTTTCAGGACACACATGGTAGTGGCTTCCCCAGGGGCAGAGGGGGAGCTTTAATGGAAGATGCCGTCCATGTGGCAGAGGTGGCCCGCAAAATCAGTGCTCCAGAAATACCTTTCCAGGCAAGCCATATCAGAGCTCCTGAAAGTAGGCCCAATTGCCTTCCTCTGGAGGCAGTCGAGGGACACTTATCCCTGCACCCACACGCTCGGCTTCAGATTACTTCCAATGTTTGGGTGCAGAGGATTAGAACCAAAGGCTACTCCATACCCTTCTTTTTACCTTGCCAACATTGCAAGAAAATCTCCAACGTTCCACCCAATCAGCAGGAACCAGTAGTGCTAGAAATTCAAAAACTACTACAAAAAAAGAGTCATCTAGGAGATCCCAACAGACCAGATAGAGTCCGGATTTTACTCAAGATTCGTTTTAGTGCCAAAAAAGACAGGAGGCTGAAATCCAGTTTTGGATCTAAGTGTTTTGAACAAATAGGTTTGACAAACAAAATTCCAGATGGTCACAGTTCAATTTGACCTCCCATTTCTTGGGAAAGACTATTGGATGTGCTGTGTAGATCTCTAGGACATGTATTTCCACATCAAAATGGACAAACATTCCAGGAGATTTCTCCTCTTTCTGCTGGGAGCCAGTCATTACCTGTTCAGAGCCCTGTCCTTTGGTATCACCACAGCACCCAGGTTGTTCACCAAGTGCATGGCGGTAGTGGCAGCTCACTTGAGACTGCAGGGATTCTGGGTGTTTCCTTACTTAGATGACTGGCTCATTACCGCTTCCACCAGGCATGTTTTAGAACAAGCAAGAGACTGCATTCTCCATATCTGTGCCAACCTGGGGATTACGGTAAGTTATGAGAAATCACATCGAACGCCAACTCAAAATATAGAATTTATAGGAGCAGTACTAAACACCAATACTTGCATAGCCTCTTTTCCTTATCTGAGATTGCAGAAGATCACAAATCAAGTGGAGAAAATAATCAGAAGCAGAATTGTACCACATGACTCGCTCTACAAGCTCTAGGTTCTATGGCGGCGACCATCACGTTAGTCCCCCAGGCGAAATATCATATGAGAATATTGCAGTGGCTTCTAGCATCTCAGTGGTCCATTCGGTATTAACCAATGTTGCACCAGATTTTAATTACCAACTGTTGCAAAGAAGGCCTAGCTTACTGGATCCAATCAAATGAAATTCTCCTGGGCCACCCCTTTGCCCCATGTTAGCCCCAAGCCATAGTGACCACGGATGCCTCCCAAATGGGGTGGGGGGGCATTATCTGGGAAAAATGGTCCAAGGCACTTGGTCGCCTATGGAGGCCAGCTTTTATATCACTGTTCTAGAGCTGAGGGCAGTACTTTTAACGTTGCAGGCCTTTCAAACTACTCTCTCTGTAGGAATGATTGTGATTCAAACAGGCAACATGTTGGTAGTTTGGTACATCAACAAACAGGGAGGAACCAAGTCGTACCCCCTTTGTCGAGAAGCACTCAAGAGTCTGGCAGTGGGCGATCTCTTCCAACCGCTTTCTGATAGCAATGCATATCCCAGGGAGAACCACTGTGATGATAGACAAGCTGAGCAAATGCATTCTTCTAACTCATGAGTGGTCTCTCAATCCCAGATTGGTGAAAAAGATCTCTCGTCACTGGGGCCGTCCTTGCTGTGATCTTTTTGCATTGCCCCTGAACACCAAGTGCAGCAGCTACTTTGCTCAAGTCCCCCCCCCCTTAGGGGGGAGATCTTGAGAGACTCTCTCCTGCACGATTGGCCCTCCGGGCTCCTGTACACCTTTCCCCTTCCCATTAATTCCCCAGTTTCTGAAGAAGATGATCAGGTTGAAGAGTAGAGTAATCCTCATTGCTCATTTCCAGCCTTGACAGATTTGGTTCCCCTTCCTCTGGCTTTATCTGATTCAATGACTGTGGACTCTGGACCCAGATCTGGATCTCCCATCCAGAGAGATTAGTTCACCCAAACCTTCAAAACCTCTAGCTCATGGCTTGGCTTCTGCATTCCATTGATTACCAGGTGTAATAAACTATCTTTCCCAGTTCCTAGAATTCTTCTGGCCTCTTACGAGCCTTCCACTAGAAAACTCTACAGTAATAAATGGAAGAGGTTGTCCTTCTGGGCTCATGAAAGTAACATTGGTCCTTTCTCTGCTTCTATTGATAAAATTTTGGAATTCTTAGCTTTACTCTTTGAAGAAAGAGCCTCTTCCTCTACTGTTAGGGTTCAACTAGTGGCTATCTCAAATTTTCATAATGGGTTTAAAGAATATTCTTTAATTTCTCATAGCCTTTGCAAGGCATTTTTAAAAGAGATCGTAATGTTAAAACCGCCATATAAAGATCCATATACACCTTGGGATTTAAACTTAGTATTACAAACAATAGTTTATTCCCCTTTTGAGCCTACTGCCAACTGTGACTTGAAATTCTTATCTTGGAAAGCTATACTTCTGGCAGGTGTAACTTCTACCAGATTTCTGAAATTCAAGCTTTATCTTGTAAACCACCTTATTTGATATTTCATAAAGACAGGGTTTCTTTGAGGACTAACCCTTCCTTTTTGCCAAAAGTGGTGTCAGAAAAGAATATCAATCAGGCAATCAGTTTACCAGTATTTTTCCCAATTATTCAAACAAGGGAGAGCACTGTTTGCATTTACTAGATGTTCACAGACAACTGAGTTTCTATCTTCACAGAACGAAAGACATAAGGAAGTCAGATCAGCTTTTTCCTTTGCAAGCCAGTTACCAAAGTCACTTTATCTAGATGGCTAAAATATTGTATTTCCTTTGTATACAGCAAGAGGAAAGTTGAGTTACCTGGGCCTGTTAAGGTACACTGTACCATAGCAGTCACTACTTTAGCAGTGTTCCAGTCTAAAGCTTCCAGGAATGAGATCTGTATAGCAGAAGCATAGACTACCCCACATACCTTTGTTACTCATTACAAATTGGATTTGGTCTCTAGGGGAGGAGCATCATTTGGTTCTATGGTGCTCAGGGGTATCCTTCCATGAGTCCTCCCAAGATCTAAGGTAGCTGGGGACTGTGTCCCACAGGTCAAGGAATAAATGAAGATGGACAACATCAGATAAAGAAGTTATGTATTTACCATAGTTTTCCAGTTGTGTTGTCCATCTTCTTTTATCCTTGACTTTCGACCCTCCATCCCCCTTCATTTGAGACCTCTTGGTGGAATGATTTATGGTCCTAGGAGTCAGTCTTTCGCCCATGATGCCAGAGAGCAAGGAAGAATGTAGTAAAGTTTTTAAAACTATAGTAAAGTCCCAAGGTGGAGTAGGGTCCTTTGTTGGAGGTCTAAGTAAAAAGGTACCTTTAAGAAAAGCCTTACACAATGCAGATAACGCTAAAAGATGGGCTTTATCTCCGATGTGATAGTTGGAGATGGCTGCTAACTGAACTTTAATAGTGGAAAAACTTTCCCACTGAAGCTGTCTTACATTCCCTCTTTCTCTTCCGTTAGTGAAGTCACACAATGAAGTCACACATTGTGTGTTGATAATACTAGAATGTCTGCCCTGATTGGCTATACTTATACTTCTGCACTTGAATGTATTTTTCCAGGAGTTAGTCTATTATTGATAACTAATCAGTAACTGAGCTGGCCATGGAATTATACATCGCAGTAGAGTGTTGATGTGATGTCCTTCAAGAATGCAACTGCAGTCATAACATATGGGTTGTCCTGCCTCAGGCAGCCCTCGGTCGGCCGGATTCCAAAGTCTGGGTCCGACGTCGGCTGATGTCGCATTTCTCTCCGACGTCAGAGCGGCTGGAGTATATAAGCATCAGCTGACGCCATTTTCTTCAGTCTTTCTTGCCACACGGTGCCCGAAGCAGAAGCAGTTCGCAAGTGCCGGTCGGTCAGCTCCTGTATTCTTCGAATCTGAAGTCATCAAAAAAGCTAAGTACCCCGTTGGGGACCTTTTCTTGCCTCAGCCGATGTCAGAAATTACTGAAAAAGTTAACAATTGTCTGTCTTGTGGTAAACAAATACCTCATAAGGATTTCCACTCTTACTGTCTTCCTTGCCTTGGCCCAGACCACGACGTCTCGGCCTGTGTCACCTGTGCTCGCTTCAATAAGCGCACTCTCAGGCGCCGGGCGGAGTTCGCTGAAGACTTTTTCGGCGATAAATTTGCTTATACAATGCCGTCGGAACTTCCGACATCGCAGACTCCTAAGAAACGAAAAGACCGGGACCGACATCCTCGGCCCGCGTCTTCCACCGACTCCACGCCAAAACCTACCGCGAGTGCTCCGGTTCCCCCTGAGATGGTTATTTCACCGCTCCGAACCGAAGACACCGCATTACCGATACCTCCGATACCGGAGGCCACACTGACGCCAGTTATAGATTTTCCTCCGGATACTGAAACCGAGGAAATGCCCGAGACCATTGCTGTAGATAAGGTCACTCCTGCACATGGAGCTGCTAGGCCTCTTATGGCCATGTCTATTAAGGCCTACACACGTGCTAAGGCAGCCAGCAAGACCAAGCACTTTACTGCTAAAGCCTTACCTCAGCCTACTCCTGAAACACAAATCATGACTATGGCCGCAGACTTAATTTCCATGATTAGAGGTTCACAGGCCCATCCTGAGACAGGATCCCAGCCTCCTTCTGATAAGAGGCCCCGGGTTGAACCCTCTGACCCTATCCCTTCAGATGAAGATTCTGAGGACTCTGTTCACTCCGATGGCCAGGAAGAGCTCTTCCAGAACTATGAGGACTCGGATGCAGAGGATTCCATCCCCTCGGCCTCCCCTCCTGAGGATATTTTTTTTGGGGAAGTTCTGCATACCATGAGGGAACATTTTAAGTGGCAAGGCCAGGAATATTCTGATTCCAGAAAGCGCCTTCGAACCTTCCTTAAAAAGCCCCAAAACAGGCCCCTGGCTATACCTCCTGTGCTTGATGTTTTGGATGACCTATACTCTGACTCCAGTGTTACCCCGGATACTCTTCCTACTGCTCCAGCCAAACCAGACAGATATTATAGGGTCCCAGAAACACATTCTCATTTCTTTAGGGCCCATGCTGTTGATTTAGAAACTATTTCTCAGGGACCTAAAGGGGTTTCAGCATCCACCTCCAAAAATCCTTTGCCTTCCAACAGGGAAGCTAGGTCATTGGAGAGATGGGGGAAAAAGGTCTACACCTCCACTACTTTATCTACGAGAGCTCTGAATTGCCTCTTTCATATGTTTCAATATCAGGATTACCTGTTAGATGATTTACATAAAACATTGGCCTCTCCTGAACCTTTAGACAGGAAGTCATTGCAGGAAGCTGTACATAATTCTCAGCAAGTCAGCAATCACTTTCTGCAGTGTGGATATGATGCATTGGAAGCTTCATGTAGGGCAGCTATGACAGGGGCGGTCATTCGTAGACATGCATGGTTAAAAGAACAACCTCTACCAGATCATGTTAAGGCAAAACTTCTTGATGCACCCTTGGAAAAGAACAAGCTTTTTGGTACTAATGCTAAAGATGTGTTAAAGTCCATCGAGGAAAAAGCAAAATCAGTTCAGACGGTCAAAGATTTCCTCCAGGTTCAGCCACCCAGATTCAGCAGGAATTGGCCTTCTAAAAACTGGTCCTTTCCTAATCCTGAAAGATTTCAAAGGGGTAAAAAAGGCGTGGCGAGGAAGAGGACAATACAGAGGTTCTTACAGGGGACGACAATGGCAACCAGCAAACCAAAGAAGTGACACAGGGTCTCCCTCCCCACAGGGACAATCTCAATGACTTTCCTCTACTTCCACTGACCAAGGAGCAAATAGAAGCTCCCTTGGGCGGAAAATTATCTCTGTTTTCAGACAATTGGCACAGATTGACAAAGGACAAATGGATTTTGGACATTATAGACCAAGGTTACAGGTTCCACTTTCATACCTTACCAAGAAAACAAGGCATGCCAAGCGTACCACAAAACCAGAGGGCAGAGGCTATCAAGGAAATTTCTCTGCTTGCTCAGATCAAAGCAATAGAAAGAGTTCCACAACAAGAACAAGGCCAGGGGTTTTACTCAAGACTTTTCCTTGTTCCAAGAAAAGAAACTCAATGGAGACCAATACTGGATTTGTCCGCATTAAACACTTTTCTCATAGTACCAAAGTTCAAAATGCTGACTCTACAGCAACTCCTTCCCATGCTGGGCAAGGGGTCTTGGCTGATTACTCTGGACCTCAAGGAGGCATACTTGCATGTCCCTATCAGACACAGCTGCAGAAGATACCTCAGATTTCTTGCAGGTCCAGAGCATTATCAATTCTCAGCATTGCCATTTGGCTTATCTACTGCACCCAGAGTATTCACAAAATGCCTGGCTTCAGTAATTGCTCATTGCAGGCTCCAGGGGATCCAAATTTACCCGTACCTGGACGACTGCCTCATACAAGCGGATGACAAATTGATTTTGACAAAAAACTTGAACTATGTCATACAATTGCTACAGGCTCTGGGATACACAGTCAACTTCCAAAAGTTAAGACTTCAGCCATCCAAGCAAATAACCTTCTTAGGAGCCAATCTAGACACAGCCTCTCAAATGGCTTACCTGACAGAAGACAAGCAAGAGAAGTTAACTCATTATTTCAAAGGTTTGGCAAAACTCACCCAGATGACTGCAAGGAGATTCCTACAGGCCCTGGGTTACATGGCATCCTGCATTCTCCTGGTTCCATTAGCAAGACTACACATGAGAAAGCTTCAATGGTACCTAAAAAGCCTATGGTCTCAGCACAGCAACAACCTAGAGACAACCATACCGCTCATTCCATGCCTACAAAAGCAATTCCTATGGTGGGCCTCGGTAAGCCAGGCAAACACAGGTATGTCATTCAAAAAACCTCAGACAACACAGACCATGACCACAGACGCCTCAGACCTTGGATGGGGGGCGCACATGGAGGGCAGATGTATACAAGGACAATGGTCTCCAAAGGAAACACATCTGCATATAAACCAAAAGGAAATGCTAGCAGTAATGCATGCCATCAAGGCCTTTCGACAACAACTTCAGCAAGGCCATCTACTGATACGGACAGACAACACCACTGTGATGTGGTACATAAACAAGCAAGGGGGCACCCATTCTTACCCCCTTTGCAGACTGACCATGAATCTTTGGGAAAAATCACTGAGCCTAAACATACAGTTGCAATCCCAGTTTGTTCCAGGCAAAGACAATGTGCTGGCGGACAGCCTAAGCAGGAATTTCACAGATCCACACGAGTGGAGGTTACATCCAAAAATCTTCACACAACTCACCTCGACATGGGGCAGGCCAGAAGTAGACCTATTTGCCTCCCACCTCAACCATCATCTACAAAAATTCTGTTCAAGGACATATCATCCACAAGCTTGGAAAATAGATGCTCTTTCATTCAACTGGAACTTCCTAAAAATCTATGCATTCCCACCTCTGCCACTGATGACCACAGTATTACTGAAGATCAAAGCAGAGAGGCCCAAGGGGATCCTAATAGCTCCAGACTGGCCAAGACAACACTGGTATCCACTACTACCGAGCATATGTCACAACAAAAAGTGGGCCCTTCCCCAATGGCCCCTACTTTTGACTCAACACAACTTCAAAACAGTGCATCCAAACCTTCAGACGCTGCAGCTAACAGCCTGGGAGATCCCATGAATAACCTCAATCTATCTCTCTCCAAGGAAGTTCAGCGGATATTAACAGAATCTCGAAGACCATCCACCAGAAAGGTTTACTTAGCAAAATGGAAGAGATTCAGCATTTGGAATACCAGCAAAGGGACATGATGCATCATTATTGAACATCTCACTCATCCTGGAATATTTGGCAGGTATGCTACAGAATGGACTCTCCTATTCTTCCATAAAGATACATGCTTCAGCTATTTCAGCTAGATATAACACTGATCCGCCTGTGTTTTCACATCCTTTGTTAAGGCAATTCCTCAGGGGAATCAAGAACATTAAACCACCAAGAAAGGCTCCAGTGCCAGCTTGGGACCTCAATTTTGTCCTAGAAAAACTGACTTACCTCCCTTTGAGCCAGCAGCTTCAGTGGACTTACAATTTCTCTCATGGAAGACAGCTTTCCTTTTGGCAATTACCTCAGCAAGAAGGGTTTCGGAACTACAGGCCCTAATGGCAATACCACCGTTCATAATCTTTCACAGAGACAGGGTCTCCTTAAGAACCAACCCTACCTTTATGCCAAAGGTGGTATCTAGGGTTTCTTTAAATCAAGCTATTCACCTGCCTAATTTCTTCCCCAATCCTGAGAACAAAGGGGAAAGACTGTTGCATACCTTGGACATTCACAGACAACTTCGCTACTACCTGGACAGAACCAAGACCAGTAGGAAGTCTGATCAGCTTTTTGTAGCTTACGCCCCTGGAGTACAAGGAAAAGCAATTTCCAAACAGACTATTTCAAAATGGATTGGACATTGCATCAGATTTTGTTATTCCTTCCATGGGAAGAATGTTCCAGCCAATGTCAGACCACACTCCACCAGAGCTACAGCCACCTCTACAGCATTCTTAAGAGGGGTGCCTACAAAAGACATTCTAGAAGCTGCTACATGGAGCTCCGTGCATACATTCTCCAAACACTACAGTCTCCCTTTATACTCCAGATCCAGAGCAGGCTTTGCTTCGGCAGTCCTGCAGGGTTTGATTGCCACGCCATCTCTTTCCTAGAGCATTCCTCCTCCCCCAGGTAAGCTATGGTATTCAACCCATATGTTATGACTGCAGTTGCATTCTTGAAGGACATAGTACAGTTTTGTACCTACCATAAATGTAGATGTCCGATATATATGCAACTGCAGTCTGATTTTCCCTCCCTCCATACCCCTCTATGCCTTGGGTCCACTCCTATCCCTGTTCTTCTTAGCTGGGGATATCTGTTATGGTGTATCTGTGTATTGCTTACTTATTTGTCTGGAATCCTGTTTTGTCTTCCAATTTGATTACAGCCTTCCTTGGAGGGCACCTGGCATCTGGGGCAAGAAACACTGAAGAAAATGGCGTAGGCTGATGCTTATATACTCCAGCCGCTCTGACGTCGGAGAGAAATGCGACATCAGCCGACGTCGGACCCAGACTTTGGAATCCGGCCGACCGAGGGCTGCCTGAGGCAGGACAACCCATATGTTATGACTGCAGTTGCATATCTATCGGACATCTACATTTATGGTAGGTACAAAACTGTACTTTTCAGTGCACCCAAATGTGAATCCGTATATCACTTACTTATTTTTCTTCTTTTGGCTTTTCCTGGTTAGGGGTCGCCACAGTGGATCACCCGTCCACTCATGATTGGCAGTGGAGTTTTATGGTGTCGAGTTGCCAACCCAGCACCCAACCTTCCACAGAAGACACACACACACACACACACACACACACACACACACACACACACACACACACACCTAGGGCCAATTTTGAGTGTCCAATCCACCTTCAGCACGTCTTTGGAATGTGGGAGGAAAATGGAGTACGCAGAGGAAACCCACTTGACCACAGGGAGGACATGCAGACAATGCACAGAAGGCACCCCAGCCGAGGATCGAACCGGAGAACCTCTTGCTGTAAGGAGGCAATGCTAACCTCTGCACCACCGCGGCTGCCCCCATATATCAATTACTATTAAATTGTCTTTAATTTTTTCTTTAGATTCTTCAGTCTCCAGTGCATTCTGATGTTGACTGCAAAGTTGTGCATTTCTTTGATGTTCATCGTGCATACAGCTGCAGTCATAACAGATGGGTTTTCCTGCCGTCAGGCGGGTCCTCGGTCGGCCGAATTCCAAAGTCTAGGTCCAGCATCAGATGTCGTCGCTTCTTCCCTGACGTCAGTGCGACAGGGGTATAAAAGAACCAGCTGACGCCATTTTCTTCAGTCTTTCTTGCCGCGCGGTGCCCGAAGCAGAAGCAGTTCGCAAGTGCCGGTCGGCCAGCTCCTGAGATTACGAATATTTTTCAACCGAAGTCTTCTTGAAAGCTAAGTACCCCGTTGGGGAAACTTTTCTTGCCTCAGACCGATGTCAGACAAAGTTAATAATTGCATTTCATGTGGGAAGCAAATACCGCATAAGGATTTTCATTCCCTCTGCATTCCTTGCTTAGGCCCAGACCACGACATCTCGGCCTGCCGTTTTTGTGCTACATTCAACAGACGCACTATTAAGCGTTGGGCGGAGTTCGCCCAACACTATTTTGGCAAAAAGTTTAATTACATTATGTCGTCAGATGCTCCGACTCAAGTTTTGAGTAAAAGACGCAAAGATAAGGACCGACATACGAGGTCCGCGACTTCTACCGACACCACGCTAAAGCCGACTACAGGTGCTCCGGTTCTCAGCGAGGCGCCTACGCAGCCCCTGACTACCGATGACACTTCACGCAGGCTCTTCGGCCCACACCCCGACTACAGATACCGAAGCCACTCTTGGCGGGGAAACTCAGAGTTTAGATAGGCCTGCCACCTCTCAAGGTGTCTTCAGGCCTTCTTCTTTTTCCATCAAGGCTTTCACTAAGTCTAAAGCAGCCATGCATACTAAAAGACAAGCTCCACAGGGTCCCTCTCAAGGCCCCATGCCTAAAAAGCAGATGCTCAAAATGACTGAGGATTTGATTACTCTTATCAGGGGTTCTCAACCCCCCCCCCCCCCCGGACAAAGGCCCAGAGTGGAGGAAGAATCCCCTTCCTCGGACCAGGCCTCCATTATTTCAGAACATTCTGAAGACCAGGAGCATTCATACTCCCCTTTTGAAGATTCTGATGCAGAGGAGACCATTTCCTCTGTCCCCCCCCCTGAGGATTACTCTTTTGGGGAAACCTTACATACCTTAAGGGAACACTTCCACTGGGAAGGCCAAGAGTACTCAGACTCCAAGAAAAGGCTTAGGGATTTCCTCTTGCTCCCTCAGCACAGGACTCTGGCTATACCTCCTGTCTTAGACATACTAGATGATGTGTATTCGGAGGCCTGCCTCAACCCAGATTCTTTACCTCCAGCTCCAGTCAAGCCTGACAGGTATTACCGGGTTCCTGATTCACACCAATTCCTATACAAAAGCCATGCGGCTGACCCAGAAACTATTTCACAGGGTCCCAAGGGATTTAAGGCCTTCACTGCTAAAAATCCATTACCTTCAGAGAGAGATTCCAGAGCTTTAGAAAGGTGGGGGGAAAAAGGTATACACCTCGGCCACCTTAACCATGAGGGCATTAAATTGTCAGTTCCATATGTTAAAGTACCAACAGTTTCTGTTATCCCAGTTGAAAAGCAAAATGTCACAACCTGAACAACCAGACTTGAAGGAGTTGCAGGATTTGTTACATAGTGCAGAGCAAGTGGGTAAACATACTTTTTGATGCTTTAGAGGCCTAATGTAGAGCTGCTGTTACAGGATCAGTCATACGTAGACATGCTTGGCTCAAAGAGCAAACCTTACCAGATCATGTCAAAGCTAAATTACTAGATGCACCTCTTCAAAAAGATGTATTGTTTGGTGTTAAAGCTGAGGAGGTATTAAAGAAAATGGAGGAAAAGGCAAAATCAATGCAAACAGGGAAAGATTTCCTACAGGTACAACCTCCACGTTTCAGTAGAAATTGGCCTTCAAAAATTGGTCCTTTCCAGCCACGGACAGACCCCAAAGAGGTAGATACAGGCACCCGCGGGGTAGATGGCAATCTCAAGGATCGTTTAGAGGCAGACAATGGCAAGCACCTACACAAAGAAGTGGTGAGGATAGTTCACAGCCATTCAGAAAGCAGAACCAATGACTTTCCCCTTTGCATGCCAAGCAAGTCTCAAATGGCAGCACCTTTAGGCGGAAAACTGGCATTATTTTCGAAAAATTGGCATATTGTCACAAAAGACAAATGGATCCTGGACATTATAGATGGAGGCTACAGATTCCACTTTCACACCCTTCCAAAAATGAGAGGCATGCCAAACCTGCCACACAATCAAAGGGCAAAGGCACAAAAACAAATTTCAGATCTCATGGACATGAAAGCTATTCAAGAGGTACCTGCACAAGAACAGGGTCAAGGTTTTTATTCCAGACTATTCCTGGTACCAAGGAAGGGCAAAGATTGAAGACCCATTTTGGACCTATCCATCCTAAACACATTTTTACTTGTGCCAAAATTCAAGATGCTCACATTGCAGCAGCTTCTTCCCATGCTGGGCAAGGAGTCTTGGCTGGTAACTTTGGACCTCAAGGAGGCATACCTGCATGTCCCAATCAGACAAGATTGCAGAAGATACCTCAGATTTCTTGCAGGTTCAACCCATTATCAATTCTCTGCATTGCCCTTTGGCTTATCTACTGCACCCAGAGTGTTCACTAAATGCCTGGCATCAGTAATTGCTTACTGCAGACTTCAAGGGATACAAATATACCCATATCTGGATGACTGCCTGATCCAAGCGGACAGCAAGCACATACTTCTGAAACATCTGGCATTTGTAATAATGTTGTTGAACTCTCTGGGATACACAGTCAACAAAAATAAATCAAGGCTAATACCCTCTCAAACAATAATTTTCTTTGGTGCCAGCTTGAATACAAATACCCAGATGGCCTACCTCACGCCAGAGAAACAAGGGCAACTGACTCAATACTTCAGAAAACTGGCAACTTTCACCAGGCTGACTGCAAGGAAAATCCTGCAGGCTCTGGGATTCATGGCATCTTGCATCCTGCTATAATCCCATGTGCAAAGCTGCATATGAGGAAACTTCAATGGTACCTAAAAAACCTATGGTCTCAACACAGCCACAGTTTGGAAACAATTATACCACTGATTCCATGTCTTCAAAAGGAATTTCTGTGGTGGGCTCGAGCATGCCAAAGAAACACAGGTCTCCCAAGTCCCATTCTGCAAGCCTCAAGCAAACCAAGTCATCACAACAGACGCCTCGGACTACGCCTGGGGGGCGCACATAACAGATTGGTGCATTCAGGGCAAATGGTCCCAAAAAGAAAAGCACCTACACATCAATCAAAAGGAAATGCTAGCAGTAATAAATGCTATTATGGCTCTTAAAGACCTACTGCATCCAGGCCAGCTATTGATAAGGACAGACAACACCACAGTAATGTGGTACATAAACAAACAGGGAGGAACCCATTCATACTCCCTATACAGGCTAGCCATGTCTCTTTGGAACATGGCTCTGGAACTACAAATCGAACTTCAAGCACAGTACCTGCCAGGCAAGGAAAACACGCTGCAGACAACCTAAGCAGAAACATGACAGATCCACACGAATGGAAGTTGCATCCTCAAGTTTTTACAAAAATAATTCAAGCATGGGGAAGGCCAGACATAGATCTCTTTGCCTCCCACAGAAATCACCAATTGACAAAATTCTGCTCAAGGACCTTTCATCCACAGGCCTGGAAAGTGGACGCACTCTCTTTCAGTTGGACAACAGTGACAGTTTATGCCTTTCCACCTCTTCCTCTGCTGCCCAAAGTTCTATTAAAAACCAGAGCAGACAGACCAAAGATGATTCTCATTGCTCCAGACTGGCCAAGACAACACTGGTACCCACTCCTGAGGAGCCTGACACATTCCCCACCATGGATCCTGCCTCTAATGCCTCTTCTACTGACTCAGCACAACTTCAAAACTCTTCACAGTCAGCTGAAAATACTCAATCTAGCCGCATGGAAGATTCCTTAAATTCACAACAGACCCTACTCTCCAAGGAGGTGCAGGATGTCATTTTGGAGGCCAGAAGGCCTTCTACTAGAAAAGCCTACTCCGCAAAATGGAAACGGTTTTCTGCCTGGAATCAGAAAAAGGGTCAGAATCCTGGAATACTGAATTTACCTAAAATATTACTGTACCTAGCTGAAATGCTAAGCAGTGGACTTTCATTCTCCTCCATCAAAATCCATGCTTCAGCCATTTCTGCAGAATACAACACTGATCCTCCTTTATTCTCTCACCCCCTCTTAAGACAGTTCCTCATAGGGGCTAAGAATATAAAACCCCCCCAGGAAACAACCAGTACCTGCTTGGGACCTCAATTTCATTCTAGAAAAACTGACCTTGCCTCCTTTTGAGCCAGCTGCTTCAACAGAACTGCAGTATTTGTCCTGGAAAACAGCCTTCCTTCTGGCTATCACCTCAGCTCACAGGGTTTCGGAACTACAAGCCCTCATGGCTGTGCAGCCTTTCATCATTTTCCATCAGGACAGAGTTTCCTTACGAACCAATCCTTCCTTTATGCCAAAGGTAGTATCCAGGGTAGCCTTGAATCAGGCTATCCACTTACCTACCTTTTACCCTAATCCTCAAAACAAAGGGGAGAAACTACTACATTCCTTGGACATTCACAGACAGCTACGTTATTATTTGGACAGAACAAAGCCTTTCAGAAAATCAGAGCAACTCTTTGTGTCCTATGCTACAGGAGCTCAAGGGAAGCCTATTTCCAAACAGACAATCTCAAAATGGATAGCCCACTGCATACGCTTTTGTTACTCTTTTCATGGTAAATATGTACCTGCAGGCATCAGATCTCACTCCACAAGGGCCACAGCTACCTCTGCAGCTTTCCTCAGGGGGGTTCCTACCAAAGATATTTTGGAAGCAGCCACTTGGAGTTCTGTACATACTTTCTCCAAGCACTATCACCTACCATTATACTCCAAATCTAGAGCAGGCTTTGCCACTGCAGTCATGCAGGGCATCCTGGCTCCTCCTAGTTCCACCTAGTGCCTACCACCCCTTTTTTAGCTTTGGGATTCTACCCATCTGTTATGACTGCAGCTGTATGCATGATGAACATAGTACAGTTTTGTACCTACCATAAATGTAGATGTTCGAGTGCTAATACAGCTGCAGTCCAGGTTTCCCTCCCTCCTTCCCCTCGTGGGACAGGCCTAATGACTAACACCTCCTCATACAACCTGATTGGGGTATTCTTTTATGGTGTATTTGCTTGCAACTACTGTTTTTTGATTATATTGCATTGCATTTTTATATAAATTTATGTATTGCCTTCCTTCTGGGGGCACCTGACATCTGGGGCAAGAAAAACTGAAGAAAATGGCATCGGCTGGTTCTTTTATACCCCTGTCACACTGACGTCAGGGAAGAAGCGACAACATCCGATGCTGGACCTAGACTTTGGAATTCGGCCGACCGAGGACCCGCCTGACAGCAGGAAAACCCATCTGTTATGACTGCAGCTGTATTAACACTCGAACATCTACATTTATGGTAGGTACAAAACTGTACTTTATAAATATATGAAAGTCCATACTTGCATAGTATGTACCATTGTCTGTTATAACCATATTTGAAATTCAGTATCTTAAAATGCAACTTTCAGTTTACCAGCAGTACTCTGCTTGTAGTATCTGTCAAATTCATTACCTTGGAACTATTTGATTAATAGCATATATCTAATATACACTGTTTTGATATTGAAACATATCTGTTCTGCCTTTACTCTTGTTTTTTAGAGGAGCTGAATAAGGAATCATGTATTGTATTGTTTTGACATTGCACACATCACATTTCTGAAACATTTTTTCTAACTTGACTATTTTTTGCAGCTCAAGGTTAAATGAACAAGTCTAGTGTATTCTTGACATTTTTTCCCATTAATGGATTTGGGACTGTTCGTTTATTAGTCTAGAATATCAGGCTTTTATCATCTAATCTCATTGTTTAAGGAAAAATAAGGCAGTTTTGTCTTTCTGTCATCCTGTCACTGGCACTTTTTAATGTTTTTTAATGATTTCCAATAATTGCACTAAGATTAACAGCAGTGTAACAAGCATAGCTGTAACAATTCAAAAGATAATCCAGTTTTTCAATTCCACATACTTTCCATGCTTTTAAAAAGTACACTGTTACAGAAATTGACAATTCCAGACCACCATTCTAATTGTTTAATTCAAAATTGTCTCAAGATGTATATTATTTAAAAGTGTAACACCATCTGCCAGATGGAAAAGCTACATTTTTATTTAATTCCTGGTTCCATAAAAGAGGAGTAATTGTTTTAGTCATCATTCTGGCAATAGCTGAAACCGTTGAACTGGTAAAATGGAGCCTAGGAAAATAGCATAGTTTCCATAGTCCGTATCACCTGCTAAAATTATAGCTGTTACTACTTATCTGGTTTGTGTAACTGTGTTTTTCCCACCAAGGGATTATCTTAGGGTATGACCACCACATTTGAGACAGGATCCCAAGTTGACACATCTGTTCCAGTGCTAACTTGTTTTATTAGAGTTTAACCAGCCCATCATTTGTGAAGTCTGGTATGCCTACTAGAGAATCTTATGTGGAGTTGCCCTAGTCCTTGGATTATCTAAAGTTAGATCTTTAGTTATCCATAATCCTGCAAAAATGTAAAATCCTGGAATGTGAGGGGAAAATGTTAACTTTGAATTTTTATTTTTTAGAGTCTTAAGAATATAGTCATATTTTATCTGGGGAAAATAAATTATTGTAGATAAGTTGGGTCTATATCTCCACATTGAATGGTGAAAAGTTCGAACCTAAAAGTCTGAAAACCTAAACAACGAACCAACGGAACAGTGTTTTTTTTCCCAGGGAAAAGAAATTGCTGCTCCGTGAAAAAAAAAAAAAAAAAAAGTCGCAACTTTAAAACAAACTAAAGTGAGGGGCTGTGCCCCCCACACCCCCCCCTACTTAAATATACCAAATGCGAGATCCCACTACAGTGGAGGAAATAGCAAAGCCCTGAAGATGGACCGCCAATTTTTTTCCCTGGGAAAAAAATTGATGTTCCATAACTTTGCGGTTTAGGGCTTTCGGACTTTTCGGTTCGAAAAAGAGTGTTCAAACTTATCACCATTCGATGTGATATAGACTCGATAAATCTCTTCCTTGAAGGCCAGGGTGGTGCCATAAAAGGATAAAGTTCAAACTTGCCAGCTGACCCAGTTTGATTAGTGGCTTGGGCATCAGAGTCAGTGGCAGGGAAGGATGATACCCATCTGGGGGGGGGGGTTGCATTCATGTTGGCATTTCCTATAGGGAGGTATGGCACATAGATGGAGTAGCCCTCCGATGTTATAAGTGAATGTAGTGGAAGGTTGATAGCAGTGAATAGGTTGCAAATAAAAAAAAAATCTCCTATTGGAAGCACTTAGTTACACTACTCACCCAGGATACACTTGAATGATCTGTACCAGCTCTAGCCTTAGAACAAAATAGGAGACAGTAGAAGAGGAAAAAAGAATCGCCATTGAAAGGAAACACTGGGGTAGCCAGAAAGAATGAAACAGAAGGGGAGCAAAAAAAAATCTCTTCCCCGAAAAACTGAATGAAAATGAAATAAAGAAAGCTGTGGATTTTTTATTTGCAGTGATTGAAAACCAGATAGAATTGGTAGAAACTGTGGTTGAAAATTTTTGAGTAGTGGTGCAGCACGAGTGAGGAAGAAGAACATATGAAACAGGACTCTCTTTTAAGGCTATACTGTTCAAACTGTAGTAACTAAATCATAAGGGGTATCTTTTTCCAAAGGAAAGGAATAAAAGTTATAAGATAGAAGTTCTCTTAATCAGTATTTGAATGGAGAGAATGTGAAGGTGTCTGAAATACTCTTGATGTTATGTTGTCCTATCTTGCCTTCATTCTTTCTGGTTGGACTCAGAACCGATCCTCTGTTCCAAATCAGCCAGATTGTAAAGCTCAGAGTCTTCCACTTGGCTCGTGGCTGAAAATGCTATCCCATGATGCACTAATGTGCTACCCCAGATCTCGTTTGCTGCAAAGCAAGTCGGAGGTCTCCATTTTGGCTGTGGCCAAATCTAACATTTTTCTTCGAATATTTTTCAATTTTTAGGGTTATTCTAGCAGTATAATACGATAGTGAATAGCATTTCTCTAGTTTAATCTAATTGGTAACTCTTTCTATTATTTGCCACTTGGTTGCTGTTTAAATCCTTTTTGGCTGTCATTTCTCGTTAGGCCTTCTTCCTATCCCATTTGTCATTTTAAGCGTTTATCTGTAAAGTGTGACTTTATATTTTCTGCTTGCTGTAGGTATTTCTTGTGTGTTGTTCACAGAGCTGTTGGTCCATTTCAGTTAGTGGGCCCAGTGCCCATTTAAGTTAGAGGGCTACCCCCTTCCCTGTGTGTTGTATACTGCATGTATCCATTTAAGGTAGAGGAACACCAGCCCATTTTAAGTTACAGGGCAATAGAGTCTTCCCTCTTGTCCCTTTTCTCTTAAGTGTGCTTTCAAATTTCTCAGAAGATGTCTTTGACTGGTGGACACACGATTTGTGTCTATTGTCTTGGTGCCATGCATCTTCAGGAATCTTGTAGTATCTGACACTCCTTCAGCTGCAGAGTTTTACTCGAGAGAAAGAACAAATCGATTGTGAGGGGGCTTTTAAAAGTGCCCTTCTCAGAAGCTTTGAAAAGTCAGACATCCTCCAGCAAATCTCCACCTTCTAAATTTGGCAGATGTAACAAAAGGTCATCATCTTCATCCTCAGGCCATTCGGAGCCTGACAAAAAAGTGTCCAAATCGACTCTCTCGGAACCGAAGGAACATGGGTCCGATAAGTCTTCCTCCTCGGCTCCTAAGTCTTCGGAACTGATGGAAAAACAATTTTGGAGCTGGTCTCCTGAATTGACACCGGTCTCGCCGACATTGAGATCACCCATACTACAGAAATGTACCTCACCAGCTCCTTCATCTCAGTCCTCCAGAACCTTATCGGATGATGACTTGGATAGGGTGGTGCGAAGGCTACTGGAGTTGCCAACACACTGGCAAAAAGTCTGTCGGCTCCATCCCATTCAGATCCGCAGCCAGTGAAGATTTTTCATCCACTACGATTCCTCCTCTGAGCCAACCTGGATCATCAGAACAGGAGTGTCTGGAACCGATCATGACAGAACTGTCGGTGCAGAGACCCACAGTTTGGATTTTGGAATAGTCTTCTGCTGAGACATTCTTGGTACCGTCTGGAATGTCTAGGGGCTGAAGCTGTCTGGCCAGGTCCGGAGAGGGGACTCTAGTCCGACATTTGTTGAGTCTGAGTTTACCCCTCGGTGCCTCGACACGGGTGAGCTCAGTGCCTACATCAGCTTTGGTGCCGGCTCCCTTAGTTCCAGGGATTTCCTGTACCTCCTCAGAGCCGGAGGGATCCTCGGATTAGGAGAGAGGGGCTTTTGAGCTGATGATAAGTGTGCTGTGAAGGTTCTAACATTCTTCCCCCAAAGGCCCTCTCACCCTTCAGCCTCCTGGGTATCTGTCTCTGCACCACCCCAACCACAGATTAGTGGAGATCCTAGGACTCAGGTTACCCCATCGGATGAACTTCCCTCTTTCAAAACCTCTCCAGAATATGCTTCTGAAGAGGGCCCCTGGAAGAGGCTTTGGAAGAGGAAGCATATTGACTCCTCGGATGAGTCTCTTACATCTGACACTGACCTCAAGGAATCAGAAGGGTTCCCATGGTTGCCCTCTGAGGATATCCCCTTTGCAGATATCCTAGAGGTCCTTAAGCAGAAAAGCGGCTGGAAGTCCATCAGCCCTTCTGAGGAGGAGTTAGTGTACCTGAAATCCTATGGATCTCACCCTTCAGCCTCCTGGGTATCTCCGCCTTTCGATGGACTTTTGGAACTACTTAGTCAGAAGGTGTGGGAGTCTCCAGATGCAGTGGAACCAGTTCCTCGGAGACCTAACAAATTTATTACAGCCCCAGATGACAAACATTTTGTATCTAAGGGCATTCCTGTGAATGTTATGGTGCTGGCAGTAGCCACCAAGAAGGAACTTGCCGAAACATCCTTATCTGTCCATTCACCTAACAAAGAGTCTTGTGCGATAGACAGATATGGGAAGCGCGTTTTTTTTTCAGTGACCTTTCCTCTCAGATCGCTGAGTTACTTGGCACACTTCACAAAGCTACAGAGAGATCTCCTGAAGGAGCTAGGAGATCCTCTTCAAGGTTCATTAGCTGCAGGGGTCTCAGATAAGGTGACCTGTCAGCTCTCTACCTTAACCTTCTTAGTGAACTCCTCCATGAGATTCATTTCATATGGAGCAGATGGAACGAGTAGAGCAGCAGGTTCGGGAGTTTCCCTAAGGAGACACTCTTGGATGTGCTTGTGTAACTTCACGGAATCCTTTAAGTCTACCTTTGTCACTGCTCCTTTCGATGGTTCCTCACTCTTTGGACTGAAAGTCAAAGATACACTCACCAGATGCGAGCAGGAAGATAAAACTATCTTTACCTTTGGAGTGCGTTTTTCCATACCTTCAAGACCGTATTCTAAGAGTCCAAAGGTTGGAAAAATGTGGTTCAAGAAATCCCAGGGAGTTTTTCCAGACGCACGAGGTGAACCTTTCCCCAGGGGCAGAGTGGGAGTTAATAAAGGTAGATGCCATCCTCGCGGCAGAGGGGGTCCGCAGAACCAGAGTGACCGCGATTCATTTTGCGGTAGGCCCTTCCAGAGCTCTAGAAATGAGGCCTGCCTGTCCACCTCTGGAGAGACAGTCAGGGGTCATTTATCTTTGCACCCAGAAGCCTGGTGAGAAATTAGAACAGAGAGATGGGTACAAAGCATAATATCCAGAGGCTACTCCATACCTTTTTCCCTCCCCATCCCAATCTCAAAAAACATCCCAGATGTTCCACTCCGTCAAAGGGATCAAGCAACCATAGAGATTCAAAAGTTGCTAGACAAAAGTCATCCAAAGAGTCCCTGCAGATCAGATAGGATTTGGAACTTAATCAAGATTCTTTTTTGTGCCAAAAAGAACAGGGGACTGGAGACCCATCTTGGATCTCAGCAAACTAAACAGATCTGTAAAGAAGACCAAGTTCTGGATGATGACACTGCAGTCAGTTCTTGCCTTTTTAGGGAAAGACAATTGGATGTGCTCTATAGACCTCCAAGATGCGTATTACCACATAAAAATGGACAGGCCATCAAGGAGTCAGCTGTGCTTCTGGCTGGGAGCCAGTCACTACCAGTTTCGAGCTGTGCCCTTTGGTCTTACTACAGCCCCCAGTGTGTTCAAATGCATGGCAGTGGTTACGGCTCACTTGAGGCATCTAGGATTCCAAGTGTTTCCATACTTAGATGACTGGCTCCTAACTGCAACCACCAAGCATTTACTCCAGCAAGCAAGGGGCACCACCTTACAACTCTGTTCATGCTTGGGGATTACTATAAATTCAGTAAAATCTGCCTTGTTGCCATCACAACATACTGTCTATATACTGTAGGAGCACACCTGTCTCTATGATGGCAAGATTGTCGGAGGAAAGAGTTTCGTTACTCAGACAGCAAATTTTCAGTTTCATGTCGAAGAACAAAGTCAAAGCAAAAATAGTTCTTCAAGTCCTGGGAACCATGGCAGCAGCGATAACTTTAGACCCTTTAGCTCCCATGCACATGAGAATTCTTCAATGCCTCCTATTTGCCCAATGGTCATTACAAGAACTACCCATGTCCCACGAAATCACAATCACAGAATCTTGCACTTGAGACCTGAGATGGTGGCTCCTTTCCAGCCACGTGACAGTAGGTCGTCCCTTTCTTCCTCAACAGCCTATAGCCACAGTGACCACAGATGGCTCCCAGATAGGGCTGGGGGCGGCATTATCTGGGGGAGGACCGTCCAAGGCACCTGGCAGGATCACGAGGCCCATCTGCACATCAGTGTCCTAGAGATGAGAGCTGTGCTTTTAGAGTTGCAGGCACTTCAGAACTCTCTTCCACGAGGAACAATTGCAATTCAGACAGACTTGTTGGTGGTCTGGTACATAAACAAGCAAGGAGGAACCAGGTCTTACCCCCTTTGTCGAGAGGCACTCAGAGTATGGAAATGGGCAACATCTTTCCGACGCTTTCTAGTGGCAACACATATCCCGGGGAGATCCAACGTGATAGCAGACAGACTCAGCAGGGCAATACTCATGCTTCATGAGTGGTACCTAAAGCAAGTGATAGCGGAAAGGATTTTCTGAAAGTGGGGCCAATCTTGCTGTTACCTCTTTGCCACCCCCCTAAACACCAAATGCAGCAACTACTTTGCCTTAGTCCCCCCTCTGGGAGAGTCACCAAGGGACGCACTAGTGCACGATTGGCCTTTGGGACTTCTTTATGCCTTCCCCCCTTCCCTCTAATTCCCAGAGTTATCCAGAAAGCCAAATCTTTGGGAATCAGGCTGATTCTCATTGCCCCATACTGGCCTCATCAGATCTGGTTTCCCTTCCTTTGGCCTCATCTTCAGGAGGAACCGTCGATTCTGGACCCACTTCCGGACCTTCTGACTCATTTGTTGGGAACGCACCACCCCTCCCTCCAGACCCTCAAGTTGACAGCTTGACTGCTCCAGTTCCAAATATAGTCAGGCTTTCTACTCTCATGCCAGCAGTATTATATCTCAGTAAATGGAGGAGATTCTCTTAATGGGCTTCAGAAAGAAATCTTGACCCTTTTTCTGCACTGATTAGTTCTGTTTTGGATTTCCTGGCTAATTGTTTCATAAAGGTTCCGCTGCAGCTACTGTCAAGGTTCAACTGGCTGCAATTTCCAGTTTTCATACAGGTGATGTAACTCCAAATTTGATGTCCCATAGATTATGCAGAGCATTTCTGAAGGGCACCTGCTTATTAAGACCTCCCAGCAAGGACCCTCTTCCACCTTGGGACCTAAATTTTGCCCCGTCTCACCTGATCCTTCCTCCATTTGAGCACACATCAGCATGTGACATCAAATTTTTATCATGGAAAACAATTTTACTGATTGCTATCACGTCTGCCGGAAGAGTATCTGAGCTTCAAGCTTGGTCAGTCAGACCTCCTTGTATGATTTTCCATAATGACATGGTGTCTCTGTGAACTAATCCATCTTTCTTACTAAAGGTGTGCTTGGAAGCTAATCTTAATCAATCTATTGAGCTTCCAGTTTTTTTCCCCAGTCATGGTAACAAGGCAAAATATGCACTCCATCAGTTGGATGCACATAGACAACTTTGCTTCTGTTTACACAGAACTAAAGTTTTCAGGAAATCTGATCAACTATTCATCTCCTTTTCAGGGGCTAAAAAAGGTGATCCTTTTTCAGAGATCATGCTTTTGAGTTGGTTTTCAAATTGTATCACATTTATATACACTTCTAATAATAGACATCTCCCCTTTAGAGTCAAAAGTCACTCCACAAGGGCAATTGCAACTTCATCTGCATTTCAGGCTAGACTGCCACTAGATAATATTTGTGCTGCGGCTACGTGGGCCAAACCTCACACCTTCATTACTCATTACAAGGTAGACATGGCCACCAGGGAAAGGGTCTGTTTTGGTTACACTGTCTTGAAGAATATACTCCTGTGAGCCGCCCAGGAAATATGGTGCTAGGAACACTGTCCCAACCAGTAAGAATGAAGGCAAGATAGGACAACGTAACATAAAGAAGTTATGTACTTACCATAATGTTCCATGGTGGTTGTCCATCTTGCCGTCATTCTTACATCCTACCCACCTTCTCCCAGCCAGGTTTCTCTGCAAACGAGATCTGAAGTAGCAAGCCATTCTTACATCCTACCCGTCTTCCCCCAGCCTAGAGTTTCTGGAAGACCAAGAGGAATTTTTTTCCTTTTACCAAGGAAGTTTTCTGACTTTCACTCTACTCTCTGTAATTTCCTATAGTGCTGTACAAGTTGAAACTTGCTATAAGAATCTGCAAACGAGATCTGAAGTAGCACAGTAGTGCATCATGGGATAGGGTTTTCAGCCACAAGCCAAGTGGAAGATTCTGAGCTTTAGAATGCTTCCAAGTCAGAACCGAGGATCGGTTACGAGCCCAACCAGTAAGAATGAAGGCAAGATGGACAATAGACATGGAACGTTATGGTAAGTGCATAACTTTTTTTTCAGGCCTTCCTTAGAGTAGATAGTTTAACTTAGTATAAGCTGATAACAAATATGAGAATGATCTTTAGAATAAGCATGCAAAATATAATAAATGATGTGTAGTTGTAGAGACATGGAAATTGCTGGATTGTTAAGTTGTATAACCCCTTCTTTGTTGGAGAAATTAAAAAGCTCCATAGAAGTATAAGAGGTACCCATGTGAAGATAAATGTTGACCAGGTGCTCTTGTTTTTCTAGCCTAAAAGGGGGGATCCAATAAAGAATTTTAGTGAAAAATGATGGAAGCATAAATGTCTTTGGTTTCAGGAAGTTAATCTGACCTGCAGAACACCAGTGTAGTTTACTCCATGTGTGATTTAAATGTACAGTTATGTTGAAAGTGAAATGAATTAATAATATATCGTCATCCTAGAATCTTCAGCTGGTTATTAGGAGACAGAAGTTCATTTTAGTTTTTAAAAATCAACAGTCTTAATTTCTGAACGTTAATAGTATAATCAGTGAAAGACTAAAACAGCTTAGTTGAGTGACAAAAAAATGCAAAACAGAAAAATTTACATCTGAAACCTTTAATTTCCTGAATATATTGATGACCTTATTTTAAATATTGTTGACTTTTATTGGCGTAATTTGGGGGTCAGCTTGAATGATACTTCGGCACGGGTCCATGTTTGGCTTCTGAATCTTAAAAACCTTGAACCACGAAATAACGAATATAAAACAGCGAAAGGGACAATTATCAAACAACAGCAATGTCAAAACAAAAAAATGCATTGAATGGCCATAGTTGTCCAGCAACCAGGAAGTAATGTGATGCATAAGATAAGTGAAGGGAAACCTTTTCAAGTTTGCCCTGTTCCCCACTGTAGTGCGATCTTGGAGTTAGTATATATAGTTGGAGGGGGGTCGCAGCTCCCCCACCTTGGTTGGATGTGTGTGCAGTGTTGGCCGACTATGGCCATTTGATGTTTTATTTTTTTATGTAGCCGTTGTTCGATAAGTGGCAATTTTGCTGTTATACTTTCGCTGTTTTGCGGTTTGGTTTTCTAGTATTCGGTAGCTGAACATAGACCCCTTTGGCACTTGCATCTAAGGATCAGTGTCATTGCATCACTGATATTCTTTAAGCATCTTCTTTGAATCACCATTAACTGTGGCATTATCCAGTTAACTTCCACTTCATCACCAAATATATATTGTTGCTGCTTCAGTAGATGTAAATTACTCAACATATTTTCTATTTACATCGTTTTCTTTTCCTACATTGTACTGTACACTTTTCTCATACCTTTGAGATAATAACAATATTGTTTTCAGTGTTGTCAGTACCTTGACTTCCTAAATATACTTTGTAATGGTGTATAGTCACTTCATACTTGTCTATTTTCTATAGATGTACACTTGGAGCTTTTTACATCTTATGTTATGGCTAACAGCTTTCTCTCTCTCTCTGAATTATCTTTTCTGCTAGAATTTAAAGGCTGTGGTTCCATGTGCACTTGGCTTATCTTGTTGAATATATACTGTACAAGTTTCATTCTGACTTTGATCTATTTGTAGTCTTTTCATCTGATTCACACCAAAATATTTTAATGTAACTGCTTCCATTGTTAACTTTTTAAGTGCTTTAAAGCTGTTTCCTTGCTTTGTACTCCATTACTACTTCATATGTTGTTCCATAAACTTCCTTAATGGCATATGCCTGGAATGTTTGGAGTAAACTTTAAAAGATATTGTTCTGCACTAAAATATGTCATGATAGCTTGTGTATGCTGTGTAAGGGTGTCTTATTTAAGCCTTTGGACTGTAAAATGTGGGCCATGAATCTCAGCTTGGCAACTCTGATTTTACACTACATTTTTTCGACCTGAAGCTGTTTTTCAAGTCTTTAGAAAGTCATCAGAATTAGATTATGCCCTTCTTTGGCCTAACTGCGTATTAGTATGTTATTAATTTTGTCTTTACCATCATAACTCTTATTCATTTATGCAGTAGTTTTCTGAACCCCTCAGGTGCTGACATAATACCAAATGGAAGTATCAGAAATATGTATGTTCCCATAGGTAAGTTAAAATACACAGCTTGTAACTTAGCTGAGCAAGCTAAATTTGTCAAAAAATTGTGGTTATGATCAAGTACAGATGAAGAACACAAAAATTATTTGTTCCTGGCATGGCAGAAACTACAACTTCATTTATATGAAGCTTTATTAAGATCACATGGATAAGTACAAATACAGTTGATATCTGGCTTAAGAACAGTAAAATGATTATCTGCCTAATTCCTCAGTGCAGGGGAAGGATTCCCAGCTGCTTTTTGGGTGACTGAGTTCATCTGGCGTTCCTGGCAGGGGAAGAGCCAGGCATAGAGGGGGAGTAGTGAAGGGGAATGGCCTTTTTACTTCTCTCAGGGGAAAGAGGGGATTGCACCCTCAGGGGTGGGACAGTGATGACTGGAAGGTGTACCCTTTTCAGAAGTGAGGAGACTTCCTCCACTGCCATCTCATTGCACGTCCCTCCAGTTTACTTGCCAGTTGTGTGTTTTATGGATGTTGAAACTAAAAATGAAAACTTTATCACCCCTGATGACGGTTTAAATGATGGTCCTTCCTGGCTGACCACCTTGGTGATGTGGAATGAATCGGATAGTTGACCATGGAGGGTGCTGATGAATGACAGACACCACGGGCAAAATAGTGTAAAAATGCTTATTTGTTCATTAAGCTGAGTATGTTTCTTAAACATCCCCATGAAGTTCCATTGTGATCATCTCCTACTGAGTCTACTTGTTAAAGCTTCTGGAACTTTCTTTGGAGCATACATGACAGTTAAAAATGCAGTATTTATGTGAATATCATGATTTCAGGAAAATCAGCCAGAAACAATAAATAAATATTTGTGCCCTCAAAGCATATATTCACTCTGCAGGTTTACATTGTTTATTGTTTACACCATACCAAGTTTCTGGCAAGTCGAAGGATCCAGTATAGCAGGATCCTCTAGTCCCACCATCTGGAATTTAATGCTTTTTTCTTTCTTTCTTGTTTTGTTTCGTTTTGATCTTACTTCTGTGAATAATTTTCTGATGTGTTACATGTTCTCCATAACTAAGCAATTTTTACATTGATGCTTTCTATTTACCGTTTATCAGATTCATTGTTTTGAACATTTTTACAGATATTACATTGCAGTTTATTCTAGTGCAATGTCTAAACATCACACTTCTTAATTTTAAGCTTCTGTGCTAGATTTCCTAACTGATCCTCTAGTTGTATACCTTGCTATCTTCTTACTTCTTGCAAACTGTTATGTCTCTGTAGGATTTTTACAGTTAACATGGCCACAGATGACTAACTTTGATGTATTTCCATACTTCCAGTGCATGCATTCTCTTAGACTATTTGCCAATGCTGTGCAAAATAAAAGAAACAATGTGATATATCTTTCCATAACTCTTTACCTTATCTGCAGGGTATATCTTTCTTAATGCTACACATATTGCAGTGACACCTTTCTCATTCTTTTCATACTTCCCATGACTAATTTCTATCTTGTTTTTACCTTTTTCCATCTTGCAATACAACTTATTCTGAGAACTCTTTTAACTGGGGTTAAAGTTTCAGTTGCTGTATGCACATTGGCTACTTTATCAAGAGTAGCAGAGTTAATTTTGTAGTATACTGTTGAAAGGTGTAACTCACAAAATTCTGGCCACTTATTTGTAAACATTGTGTGCCATGGATTAGGGCTGGTATGAGAGGAACTACATACTAAAGCCCTCCGAGATTTGTAGATACTGATACACAGTAGGGTAAGACACTATACAAAGTCTTCGTAGCCATTGTTTTCCATGTATGTTGATGGAGTACACATACAGGATCATGCAAAGTCGCAAACACTACAGTACCTGTGACTGGGCTGGTCCCCAATGGATAAATTACAGTGCTTCATTTTCTTACCTGCAGATGGTGTATTGTTTGGGACCACACTGATCTCTCTTCCCTATTTGTGTACTGTTCAGCTACCAGGGCTGAGCAGCATATCAGCACTAAATGGAAAAAAAAATAGTTAGCTCAGTAAGAAGAACCTTACCAGCAAGGGCAGAAAGGAGTTCTCCGTAATGCAGGCAAGCCAGCTAACATACATTTCCCTGCTCGCACATGGTAACACAGCTAAGCTCCAAGCAAGGGAAGCTCCGTCAGCACCAGATCCCCTCTTTGCCATAATATGATAATGACCCTAGCTATGACATAATGTCTTATGAATACAATGTTTTTTATGAATCACATTTAGACATGACATTAGAGCACAGCACAACAGAGAATAGGCACTGAGTGAAGTAAAATATTTTTCACAGTGGTACACACAGTATACTACTGTGCTGTTATTTATGCCTGTATGTCATTCACAGAAGCTGAATCTTCCCTGTGATTATTTTCATTGCCAGTGTACATGTCTGTGGATTGTAGCAGTGACAGTGGTGTACTAAAGATAGTGCATAGAATGCATTCAAGTAACTATGCACTGTTTATGAATAACCTGGACAGTCTTTGGCTCAGTCCCTATTTCAGTAGTGTAAGGATTTCTTCTTTCTGCGCACTGTTTATAAATGTCGTGGACAGTCTTTGGTTCAGTCCTTATTTTCAGTAATGTAATCATCCCTTCTTTATTAGGACCTTAATGCTCTCATGTAGAACAAGCAGCAGCAGATTTTGCTTTGGCTCATGCCAACTCCTGAAGCTTCTATTTCATTAAAGCATTGCTCTTATTCTGTCCCTTTCAAAATGCTAATGTAAACTTTCAGGTCTTCGTCTGTGACATGGAGCGATGTAGCTGTCTTTACCTTTCTAGCTTTGTTGTATTTTCTGCTTACAGTCAGGAAAAAAGTGAATATTTAGATGTAACAATTTCCATTTTGCAAACAAGTTATTCTGCTGAAAGATTTCTTGGAGGTTGGTAGCTATATTGTTTCTGTGGTAAAATACTAAACAACCCATTTGCAATTACCTACTACTTCAGTGATGTAACTGGTCCCCTCTTAGAAACCTCCCACTTGATAAGGCTGTTCAGTACTTCAGCAATACCTTTCTTAAAATTCTTCTTCTTTTGGCTTTTTTTTTCCCGGTTAGGGGTCGCCACAGTGGAACTCCGGTCCACTAATGATTGGCAGTAGATTTTTACGGTGCAGAGGTGCCAGCCCGACGCCCAGCCTTCAACGAATGCGCCCCCATTCACGCATGTCTTTCAAACGCCACTCTACCGTGGGGAGTACATGTAGACTCCACACAGAAGGCGCTCCAGCCAAGAATCGACCGTGAGAACCTCTTGCTGTGAAGTGACAACGCTACTGCTGCACCACCGCAGCTCTTCAATACCTTTCTTAAAATACACAAGAAAAATAATAGCAAAAGCTAAGCACATACCCTGGCCTGCAAAGGATGCCAAAGCACTTCTGAAACATAGATATAGGGCATGGTCAGCTTACCACACCACCAAAGATAAAACAAAACTCACAACATATCTACAGCTCCGAAACCAGGCTAAGAAACAAAATCAGACAAGCAAAACTACTTCCTAACATGTCAACAAATCCACCAAAACAACCCCAAAAAATGTTGGCAAAACTTTAACAATCTTCTCAACCCAGGCTGTATACCCCAACCCTCCCACCAGCCACCTCTAATGTAATAGACCCAATGGTTACACAATTTAACATACACTTTATTAACACAATCACATCAATTCTTGGTAATCAGTCTAATCAAACTCTCTCTCTGTACCTTTCCCTTCTCAGATTCCCCCAACCCCTTCTGTTTTACCCCACTCCAAACTAGCTACATAAAAATCACTCCTTTCCAAGCTCAGAACCTGCTGTCTAGTAGCAGACCAACTACCCAATGAATTCCTTAAAATTGCTGTCCCCTCAGTTGCCTATCCCATGTCAATCCTGATCAACCGCTCAGTCTCAGAAAAACATGTCTCCTATCTGTGGAAAATATCTCGCATCATTCCCTACACAAAGGTGGTCCCTCTAAAGATCTAACAAACTACTGTCCCATAGCCATTCTCTCCCCTCTAGCTAAAATCTTAGAAAAGTGCATTCGCTCCCAACTCCTTACCCACCTCCTCAATCTCAACCTCCTCTCCCCCACTCAACATGGCTTTAGGCCAAAACATAGTACCAGCACTACCCTACTGTCCTGTACTAACACCATCCAAAGTTTCATAAATAAAGGTCATATTGTCTCCTCCATATTCCTTGATATGTCAAAAACCTTTGACATGGTTTCCCACCAAATCCTACTCAACAAGCTGTTAACCTTTGGCCTCAATAAATCTGCCCTGTCCTGGTTCCATAGTTCTAGCTAACTGGCAGCAAGCCACCAAATGGGAAAACACTCTTTCCCCTCTTCTTCCCATCTCTGTAGGAGTACCCCAAGGATCCATACTTGGCCCCCTACTCTACAATGTTTAGTAGCAACCTTAGCTCTGCAACCCAACTAGCCTACATAGTCCAAGTACGCCAGTGACTCCACACTTAACTGGTCAGCCCCTACCCCCACAGGAACTACAAACAAAAATGCAACCATCTTTCCATGATATAGAAAAATACCTCACTAGCCATCAACTCATACTGAACCCAAACAAAACCAAGTTAATAGTTTTCAAGTTATATAACAAACCCAAAACATGCCAGTCCCCACTAACAGTTCTTTCTACAAACAGAACCAATGTAGAACCCACTAGCCAAACCAAACTTCTAGGTATCACAATTGATGATAACCTAAGGTTTGATAGCCACATCTTCCTCACTGTCAAAAAAGTCCACTCCAAACTAGGCACCCTGTATAGAGTCAAACCTTACCTTACAGAAAGTGCCAGACTAGCCACTGCCTGCTCAAAACTACTTTCAACCCTCTTCTATGGATCCCAAGTATTTACCAACATATGTAAATCAGACCTAAATAATCTAGAATCCTGCTACAACAAAATTGCCAAATTCGCTACAGGCCACCCTTACAAAACCCACCACTGCTCAGTACTCTCCCATCTCAACTAGTTAGAACTCCCAAACCATCTAACCTTAAACCAGCTTTCCATAGCCCACAAAATAATTCACTAACCAAACGACTGCCCTGCACTTACTAACCTAATCCAACCCATTTTAAATCCTAGATCACTTAGATCCTCTAATAAACTAATGTTAAAGATTACCCAATCCCACAACACACAAGGCACCCCCCCCCCCATTTTTATAAAATTGCCAAACTATGGAACACTCTTCCTCAGCTCAGCCCATAGCTAAAAACACTAGCTATCATGAGTTCAAACACCTCCTTATGGAATATGTAGCAAAACACTAGCTCTGCTCTTGCCATACTCCTGGCTAGTCCACCTGTTTCCAAACAAATCTCCCGTTACTACTCCTTCCCTACCTACCTCCCTAAACTAGCTCATTCCCACATCTACGGTTATCTGCACATGGCTAACGTGGTTCAACACACTCTTTCAGTTAGCAACTAAACTGCTTACATCCTAGGCAATTAAAATGTTCACACATTGCAACCAGCACCGACTATGTTCATCTAAAATTATGTCATCTCGCAAATTCTGCTTGGTCGTACAACTGATTTGGAATTCAACAAATAGTTTTTACTATTATTTTTACGCTGTTAATAAATCTCAGAATTTACAAATTTTCTTAATATTGTTATTAGCTTAGATTACTATACTGTATGTACATTGTAAACATTACTAGTATTGTTAATTTTTTTCTCTGCTGTATGTCAGGAGCTTTTCTCCCCGAGTCTCCGCTGAAAATGGGCCTCATGCCCAGTCAGACATTATCCAGTAAACAAATGAAATAAATAAATACTTCTGACACATTATAATATCCGATAATTAAAATATGAATATTGAGACAAGTCATGAGTTTAAGTGCTGTCAGCTCTATCAGCTTTTATTTCAGACTGCACATTAGTGCATGGGAAGCCAGACTGCGTGATAAACATATGTGATTCTTAATGCAGTTAATGGAGATGTTATTTTAAAGATATATGCACTCATCATTGCAGATGGCACATAAGGAGTGGGAGTTAATAGAGAGATTAGATGGTAAAGAGGTATGGTCAGCTTTTGAAGAATTGCACCAGAAAGGATACATTTCTGCAAGTGACCCTAATAAAGATCAAGGGAGTAAAGTATGTCAAGAAGTTAGTTGACAGTGATGGTCACTGCTGTGTAGTTTAGCATAGGCTACTGTTATAAAAATACAAATATGGTGTTGGAGTTTTGGGCTTGGCTGTGTTGAGCTAAGGGAAAGATACAAAAATGAAGTAAGAGTCTAAGACTTGTAGTGTGATGCCATAGTGAATAACATCCGATCCCTTTCTCGTGGGAAGAAAGGGAAAGATTTTTTGTTTGAGTTGTGCAATAAATAAAATTTTTAAAGCCATTTGGATGGGAAAACACTCTTGGGCAAAGCTGTAGAGAATCCATGAGGAAGAAAAAGGAACGTAGATCAATAAGTAAATCGCACTTTAATTTCAAAGACAGTTCAGAGGTTGCTGTCATGCTAGCTTAAGATGAAGAAATTATGGCAGATACGGTAGAAGCACTGACCACCTTAAAAGAAGTGCTGGGGGAGGAATGGAGGGAAAGGACTGTGAGCAGTTCATGGTCCAGTTAAAAGTTAGGTGACTACAAATCCCACTAGAAGATACCAGAATTGAAAGAGTACACAGGACTGGTTGGAAGACAGGCATTCAGGCCCTCCCCCAACAAGTCTTGATGAAACCTGTTATCAAAAAGAATTGATTCTAGAAAAGTTGTGGAGGCTGGGGCAAAATGGATGTGCGAGTCCTCTAGGGTTTTTGTTGGCTAGGACTACTGTCCCAAAACTAGGAGGAAGCAAGCTTTCTTGGTTATGATTGATGGCAAAGAACAAAAGGATCAAAGTGCAACTTCTGTATCTGGCAGTTTGGAAACTGTTCCTACAAGAGGCCTGAAAACATCAGATGACCCTAGGCATTACAAAAAAGGGGGTGGGCATACTCTCCGCATGAAGAGGCTTCCCAAGAGCTGCAGAACCTGGTATGTGAGAACAAGCAACAAACAGAAGCGGCGGGCAGCCAGGGAAACCGTTTCCTTTACTTAAAAGATGCCAGGTGCTACAGGAAAAGCCACAATAACCCAACAATGAAGGAGCACAGAATGAACAACCCATTGACAAGGCAGAACTGTGATGGACAGGGTAGCCTTTTGGTGTGCAGCCATAAGAGTCTGGATGGGGAGGAGGGAGATATGATTTAACAAGGGGCACAGGAAGCAAGAAAGAATTTTTCTGATGATTAACAGGGCATCATTGATTCAGATGAAATATAAAAATATATCATGAAATCGGTGACCATTTATTTATTTGTTTATATGTAGATTCTGTAGTTGTGTATAGAGTTGTAAAGGGAGTTACTGTTTTGTTAAAATCCATAATAGCACTCTGTACTGTCTACTTTTATTGTACTGGCTTTTAAACATTGACTCAAAAGATTGCACCATACCAGTTGGAGCCGCTGGTAGTGGAAGGATGTTTAATGTGATAGTTGCTTTGTAGTGCAGCTATGAGTGGTGACTATCTGGGGATGGAACTAGGAGCCTGTTTTGGGTGTATAATGCCCACGCCTTTGGAGAGCAATACTGTTCATTATATATAGTTATGACTAGGTTTTGTAAGTTGCTTCTTTTTTTGTACTAGATCCGTTATTGTCTTTTTTTCCATCTGACTCCGTGTATAGATTACATGAGCTGACCAGATCCAACCTTGGCGCCTTTTTTTCCAAGCTCTTGCAGCCCGGACTTGCCCTTCTCCCTCTACACAATTTCCTCTTGTTCCCTGTAATACCTCGGTTCTCATTTTTCTTCTGAAAGGTCTTGGCATGATCAGCTCAGTGACAGCTAAGTCAATAGTTTTTGGCTGTTTCTAGTACGACTTCAGTTCTGTCATAGTTTCTATATCTATTTAAGGTTTTTTACCCTTCTAAGATTTTTCTGTAGTAAAACTTTTTTTTCTGGGTACTGTAGATAATCATTAAGGGTGACATTATTCTCTTTGTTTTCCTCCAACCAAAAAAAAAAACCCTCAATGTTTTACCCAGTCAGAGGGATTTAGCAGCAACAGCAGCAGCAGAGGTGTCAAAGCTGCTAGAAAAGTGAGTTATCCAGCAAGTCCAACCAGATCAGTGAGGGTCCAGAGTATTTTCAGGATTCTTTTTGATTCCAAAAAAGGTCAGGGATGTCAGGCCTATTCTGGACCTCAGCCACCTAAATCAGTTTGTGAAACAGGCAAAGTTTCGGAAGGCCGCTGTAGAGTCCATTTTACCTCCTTTGAGGAAAGACAACTGGATGTGCTCAGTAGACCATCAGGATGCTTATAACAAAAGTCTTTATACTCCCTCTCTAAGACCACAGAGTATGTAATTTTGTAAATAAGCTGTAAGTAACTTGTAAATAGTTTCTACTTCAGTATGTACTGCTTAACAACTCTTGCATATATCCCTGCCTCTACCTTCTTCAACATGTATTTTGTAATCACTCTTATGTGTAAGCCGCCTCTACGGGGACACCTCTATAAGTACTGTATAGATATTAATGCTTTTTTATAAGTGGAATTGTTTATTTTTTGTAACCTGGAGCTTTTCTCCCCTGGCCTTTGCTGAAAATGGACATGTATCCAGTCGGACTATCCCGGTCAACAAATGTAAAATAAATAAATAATTTCGGCCTTTCAGGACTCTTTCCACAGAGGTGTGATCTCCATCCTGATGGACAACATGACAGTAGTCTGGTACATCAACAAATGGTGGGGCACCCATTCATACCCATTATGCTGGGAACCCATGAGGGTCTGGCAGTGGCAATGTCTTTGTAACACTTTCTAGTTGCAGCATTAAAATGTTTTGGCAGATACACTGAGCAGGTTTGTTCTCCTGCCCCATGAGTGGTCTTTCAACCAAACGGTGGCATCAATGACTTTTAGTTACTAGGGCCAGTTGGGCTGTGATATTTTCGGTTTCCACCTGAACACCAAGTGCAGCAGCTAGTTTGCCCTGATTGACTGGAGGGTCAGTCACAGAAGAATGCTGTGGTCAACAGTTGGCTCCTGGTTTCCTGCATGCTTTTCCACCCTTTCCCATTATAACCAAGTTTCTACAGAAAGCTATCCGGTACAAGGCAACAACAATTCTTATTGTACCCTTCTGGCCCAGGCAAATTTGTTTTCCCTTTCTTTGGCCTCCTTTGAAACACACTCAGTGCGTGCTGGATCCTCTTCTTGACCTTATTTCTCACCTGTCTTGCCAGCCTCATTGAGATCTGAAAGCCCTGAAGTTAACGACATGGTTCTTCCAATTTTAGTGATGGAAAAGAATGCTAGGCTTTTCTCTTATGTTAATAAAATGTGGGTAACTAATCAGAAACACAAGAAAGGTTTATAGATATAAGTGGAAATTATTTGCTGTTTGGGCCCCTTCTAAGGGCTTAGACCCTTTTTTCAGCACTTATGCCTCCTGTTTTGGATCTTCTGGCATTTTCTTTCCAGGAAGGTACCAGTTTTTCAACCATTAAGGTTCAGCTAGCAGCCAATTCCAATTTTCTTGTGTGGGAATATCACAATTCTATTGCTTCTTAAATCAATCAAAGTCTTTCTTAAAGAGATATTTTCTGCTTAAACCCACTTGGGATATGACATTGATGCTTCAGGATTTAACTAGACCACCCTTTGCCCCAGCAGCATCAGCAGATTTGAAGTTTTTGTCTTAGAAAACTATCTTTCTAGCAACTATCATTGCTGACATTAGAATTTCATGAATTCAAGCCTTATCTTGCATACCTCCCTACTTACAGTTTCACAAGGATAGGGTATCCCTTCGGAGTAACCCCGATTTTCTTCCCAAAGTGGCCTCAGAAGCTTCTCTTAATTAGAGTATTAACCTATCAGTTTTCTTTCCAAGTTTTTCTTAGCAAAGTTGAATATATTTTACTTTTGGTGGACGTACATTGTCAGTTGAGATTTTATCTACATCATACCAAGGAATTCAGAAAATCATCAACTTTTTATTTCCTTCTCAAAGGATTAGTTGGGACAAGCTGTTTTAAAGCCACACTTTCCAGGTGGCACTCTGATTGCAGTGCCTAAACCCAAGGCTTACTCAACCAAAGTAGTGGCAGCCTCCACTGCCTTTTTTGCTAGAGTTCCCATAGATGAGATTTGTGCTGTAGCTGCCTGGTCTACTGCTCATACTTCTTTATTTTGCTGTAAGCTGGACATGCAGTCTGGATCTCATGCAATCTTTGGCTCAACCATTCTTTGGAATATCTTTCCTTGAGACCAACCTGGAGTTCTTGTAGCTGCAGAATTTGTCCCATATGTTGAGTCGGCTGATAAAGACAACGTAGGATTCAAATGTTATGTACTTAACATAATGCTAGTTCTGTGTTGTCTTTCTGTCTCTGGCTCAACCTCCCTCTGCCCCCCTTGCCAATATTATCATTAATGGATGTTCTTCTTGTTATACTGTTGCAGTCATCACCAGTGGGTTATCCCTACTGTGGTAGCCCTCGGCCGGCCCGAATGCCAGAGTCAATGTTTTTCTGCGTCAGCTGCCGTCGCCTGTAGACTGACGTCAGGTTGTCAGTGCTATAAAGCAAGGCAGCTGACGCAATTACATCAGTCTTTCTTGCCGTGGAGCCCGTAGCAGAAGCAGTTCGCAAGTGTGCCGGTCGGATGGTACCAGAGCTTGGATCACAACTGAAAACATCTAAAGCTAAGTGCCCCATTGGAGATCTCTTTTTCTTGCACTAACTGATGTCAAAAAAAGTTAGCAATTGTCTTGCCTGTGGAAAGCAGATCCCACACCAAGACTTCCATTCATACTTCATCACTTGTTTAGGCCCAGACTACGACATCACCTGTTGCCGGTTCTGTGCCCTCTTTAATGCAAGAACATTCATCATAGAGCTCTCTTTGTGGGCAGGTATTTTCATCCTTCGTCTTCACAAATGGCGTCGGTCAGCCAACAATCTGTAGAGCCTCCAAAAAAGCGTAGGCATAAAGATAGAGACAGACCACACAAGGCTAAACCTGTCGACGACTCTTCCGCTAAGCAGGTCGTCAGTTCTCTAGAATTCAGTGAGGCGCTTTTGCAGCCCCTGGTGTTCAATGTGATAGCTCCGCAGGCCTCTATCGAGACCCTTTTGGAGTCCGGTATGCCCTAGAAATCTTCTTTGTCTTCAGAGCCTTTGGTTGTCTCTGCCTCAGTTAGGTCTGGAGCCGCAACGCAGTCACCGGCTTTCGAGCAGGTCTTTCGCACTACCAGTTCTAGTCAGAAACCGCCTTCACACCCGACTATGGTTTCTCTCAGACCAAAAAATACTCTTAGGCATAGAAGCCAGGCCACCCCTAAAAAATCTACCTCTAGCCACCATCTTACTCCCGCCCCTCCACCCCAGGCCCAAATGCTTAAGATGGCGGAGGATCTTATTTCCCTTGTCAGTGACAGTCAAGCCACAACTTCTAAAAGGAAAAGACACCTTTCTCCTGAACTATTGACAGAGCTGGAATCTGATTATTCAGATTTTGAAGAGGAACAACAACCTCTAACTGCTTATGAAGTTTCAGATGCAGAGGAATCCATCCCTTCTGCCTCCCCACCAGAAGACCTCTCCTTTGGGGAAATCCTCCACATTCTCAGGGAGCATTTCTAATGAGAATCTCAGGATTTCCCTCAGTCTAAGAAAAGGTTAAGAGAATTTCTAGACCTACCCCAGCACAGACCCCTTGCCATTCCCCTATTTTAGAAATGGTGGATGATGTTTTCCACAAATCCAGTTTAGCCCCTGATGCCCTCCCACCTGCTCTCAGCATACCAGTACCAGACTCTCTCAAATTCCTGTACAGAAATTCTGCTGCAGACCCGGAGGTCATTACACAGGGACCTAAGGGAGCCAGGGCTAGTTCTGCAAAGAATCCTACACCTTCTGATAAGGATGCCAGAGCTCTGGACAGATAGGGTAAAAAAGTTTACACCTCTGCAACCTTAGCTATCAGAGGTTTCAACTGTCAGTTCCATATGTTAAAATATCAACAGCATACTTTGGATCTATTAAACCAAATGATTTCTACCTTTCCTGACTGTGCCAATTCTAAGGTATTAGCAGATTTATTGCACTCTACTTGTCAAGTGGCAAAGCACTCTTTACACTGTAGATATGATGCACTCTAGCAGGGCAGCAGTGTCTGGATCTGTCATTAAGACATGCATGGTTGAAGGAACAACCTCTGCCTGATCATGGCAAGACTTAATTGATGCACCTTTGGATAAAGACCGCTTGTTTGGAGAAAAAGCAGAAGAGGTACTTAAAAAGATGGAAGACATAGCAATATCTATGCATACAGTAAAAGATTTCTTTCAGGTTCAACCTCCTAGATTCAGCAGGAATTTTCCCCTCTAAGCACAGGTCCTTTCCTGCTCCTAGCAGACAGGGGCAAGCTAAGTCCTGCAGGGACAGGCCATCCAGGTCCCTACAGCAGGGACAACAAAGAACCAAACAGTGGACCACACCCGCCTCTAAGGCAGGGAGTTCTAAGATATCCCTCTATGGCAAAAACTCTCAATGCCACCTTTCACCCCAAAGCTTGGAGGAAGGCTGTCCCTCTGCAAAGAAAATTGGCTGTCTGTAACAAAGATCAATGGATCTTAAAGATAATTTTTCAGGGATACAAATTCACTTTCAATGAACTCCCAGTTCCCAGAGCGTACCCAGACTTACCTCCAAATCAGTGGGCAGGGGCATCAGTGGGCAGAGGCATTAAAACAAGTCCAAACTCTCATAGCCCAGGGGGCAGTAGAACCTGTTCCCACAGATCAAACAGGCAAAGGCTTTTATTCCAGGCTTTTCCTTGTTCCCAGAAAGGAGGGCACTTGGTGCCCCATCCTGGAGCTGTCCATTCTGAACACATCCCTGGCGGTCCCCAAATTCAAAGTGCTAACCTTGTAGCAGCTGCTGCCTTTGCTGACAAAAAATGCCTGGTTAGTGACCCTGGACCTAAAAAATGCCTACCTCTTCATCCCCATAAGGGAGTCCTTCAGGAAGTTCCTGCATTTCAGAGCAGGCTCACAGCACGTTCAGTTCTCTGCTCTTCCCTTTGGCTTATCTACTGCTCCCAAGGTTTTCACCAAATGCTTGGCCCCGGCCATAGCATTTTGCAGACAGAGAAATATACAGATTTACCCTTATCTGGATGACTGTGTCATTCAGGCAGAGTGCAAAGAAAAGCTGCTCCAGGACCTCCACTTTGTCAAAACCGTCTTAACTTCCTTGGAGTTCACTGTCGACGAGAAGAAATCAAAGCAAACTCCCTCCAGGAGGATCATTTTCCTGGGAGCACTGCTGGACACAGCATCCCAAATGGCCTTCCTGTCCCCAGAACAGCAGAGTTTCCTGCCTCTCTACTTTACCCAGTTGGCATCCAAAAGCCACCTCACAGTGGTTCCTGCAAGCTGTGGGGTACATGGCGTCTTGCATCCTTCCAATTCCTCTGGGCAGGCTTCACATGAAGAAGCTTCAGTGGTATCTAAAGAACCTTTGGTGTCAACGCTCACAGCCTCTAGAGACCTCCCTCCCTGTGATCCCCTGATTAAGGGCTGAGTTTCTCTGGTGGGCAGGGGCCTGTGCCAAGAATCAGGGTCTCCACTTCATCCTCCGCCCTACCGGGCAGACCATCACCACTGACGCCTCAGACATTGCTTGGGGTGCCCACCTAGCAGGCAGGTGCATCCAAGGTCATTGGGATGCCCAACACCTTCCCTTACATATCAACCAGAAGGAAATGATGGCAGTGCAAAAGGCTCTGACATCCTTCCAACCCCATCTCATGCGAAGGGTTCTCCTTATCAAAACAGACAACACCACAGTAATGTGGTACGTCAGCAAGCAGCGAGGGACACAATCTTACCCTCTGTGCAGGCTAGCCATGAACCTCTGGCTGATTGCCATGAGATTACACCTAATAGCCCAGTAGCTACCAGGGATCAAAAACACCCTGGCAGACCACTTAAGCAGATACTTACTGGACCCCCACGAATGGGAGCTCCACAAAAAGATCTTTTTGCAAGGCATTCAAGTGTGGGGAAATCCGGCGGTGGATATCCTTGATTCACACCTCAACCACCAGCTAAAGAAATTCTGTACCAGGGAGTATCACCACCTAACATGGAAGGTGGATGCCTTGACCTTCCCCTGGAACTCGCTCTTTGTGTACGCATTCCCCCTCTGCCCTTTATTCCCAAGGTACTCCTCAAGATAAGGGAGGAGGGACCCAAGGCCATCCTCATTGCTCCAGATTGGCCCATACTTTATGCTACTTTATAAATATAATGTTCTGCATAGTTGTTTATTCTCCTTAAGGACCTGCATCCATAATTCCTCTCTCTCTCTCTCTCTCTCTCTCTATTTCTTGAACCTCCCCCTTGCTTCATCATTATCCATTTCCATTTTGTATTATAACCTTCTGCTTGTGTTGTGTATATGAGCCTTAACTGTGTAGTTCCGCCTTGTTCTGTTGGAAGGATGAACTTCTCCCATTTAACTCTTGCCTTGTTTTCCTCCTAGATACAGTTTTTGAATTCTTTATTAATTATTGCCCTTAACTTCTTTGGTTGATTAAAGTACCACCTGACCCATATACAAGACTCAAGGGACTAAAAACATTTTGACTGCTTGTGTCTTCCTATCTGTATCCATAAATAAGAGTTTCCAGTTTCTCAGTTTTTGTATTATCTTTTCCTTAGTCTCTTCCCCACATCCTTAGCTGCAATAACAGAAGCCTTTTTAATCCACACTCCTAAATACTTCATCTTATGTTCCCATAAATATAGATATTGCTGAACTAGTTCATGTGTGGGTATTATGTACAGCTATAGTTTTTTGTTTTATCTTCATTAATTTTATATCCTGAAAAGACTTGACACTGTCTCAAAATGTTCCACAGCAATGAAATGTCTTTTTCTGGATTTATTGGGAACAAAATAATACCATCTGCAATTAAAATCAACTTTTCTTGGTTACCATACCTATTGTATCCTTATATTTTTGAGTCCCATATTTTCTTTGCTAATAGGTTCATAGGTGTATACTAGGCTAATGGCCCTAGAGCCTTTACAAGCCTAGCCCAAAAAATTGCCCAGGCACCGTGCCACCCGATGTTAGTTCACAGTACTTTAAATATAAAGCACATAACAGAGAAGGAAGAGACCCTTGCCTGCTTTCTTGTTCAAACACAGTTTATCTGATCGGAACCTTCCCACTTTAATTCTTGCCTCCAAGCTTCATATATTCTTCTAATTAACCTTATTATTGTATCAGGGAATGCATATACTTCCAATGCTGTACTCATAAAAGCTTTCTCTGCATTTTGACCCACCAACAACAAAGGTTGTGATACCCCTGCACTGGCCCAGTAATCAAGGAGCCTCAGTCCTCAGCAACAGCACAAGTGAGGGATGTACACACACAGTTAAGTGCAATTTCCCTTAAGAGCACACAGAGATCCCAGTCAGTCTGAGGCTGGTTTCTGTCTCTTTCTCCAGATCCCCAATAAGATCCCCCCACTGGCACAGCTATAGGGTTAAGATCTCAGCCGAGTGGTCAAGCCAAAACCTCAAGTACCCTCTCTGTCCAACCAGTGCTTCATGTCCCTGCCCAAGTAGCTGACACACACACACACACACACACACACACACACACACACACACACACACACACACACACACACCTTGAGATTTGATTTATATACAAATACGCATACACTAATTTCCAAACATTGGAATATGCTTTTGGCAAATGAGGAGTTAAATCATGCCCTTGGTCCCAATTGTCAGTTTTTCTATAGGAAAGGAAAAACATTGGGATCACATTTTTCTCATTTTAAATGTACCAGCATGGGGGGTGCGGTACACCATCAAATTACTATTACTGGGGACAGATTGTTGGACACCTTTCCCTGTAGTCACTGTTCCTCATGTCAATACATATTCAAGTCCAAAGAATTTACTAGAAAAAATACCAATCAGTTTTATGATAGCAGATTTTTCGATAATTCTGGAACGGATTGGGTTATATACCTAGCAACATGTACTTGTTCGACATTCTTTGTAGGGCAGACAATCACGTTCCTTGCATCTCCGTATGTCTGAACATAGGCGTGATATACACAATAAAAGGCTGACAAATGCACTATATAGACGTTGTATGGTTCACAGTACTGCCCAGTTCTACTTTATGATTATAGACAACATCCTTGGCAGTAAAAGTAACAAACAAGGCTGGCATTCTATTTTAAATGGAAAGGAGAAATACTGGATTATAAAATTGGGGGGTCTCTCTTCACCGGGGCTAAATGATCACCTATAAAAGTAATGAATTGTGATTTGCAATACATATAATGGTGACATTTATTTGTTAATTTTTCAGGAATATTAAGCAATGGTATAGGAAATGACTTAGCATGTGAAGCTGACATCCTATTGGAGGGATGTACTATTTAATAGATTATGAATGCATGGGATTATTTGTTACATATCCCATTGACGAAGGCAGGTTTGCCGAAACCGGTCTGGGACTTATTCATTCAAATAAAGTATTCAAACTACATTGTGATGTGTTGATTACCTTTTGGTGCTGCCCGCTTGTGGACTGGATTGGTTCGGTTTGGCTCTGCATAAGCCGTAAGTGCAGACATCTTTACTGGTACAAATACACAGACACCCCTGGGGAAGGCTGGCACAGGTTTACTAGCTATGCCCCCTTCTGCCCAGACTATAAGGTAGTGATCACTGCCGCCAACCAGTACTTATCAGCTACTCTAAGGCCCTTACAAAGGGTGCCCAGTCCTACTGTGTAATGTTACTATTATCCAAATGGTAAGTATGACCAAGAGCAAGGCTACTGGAGTGGCCTATACAGTGTCAGCAAATACATATGCAAGTACTCTAAGAGCCTAAATATCTCTAAACAAAAAAGCCACAATTAAAAAGGTTTAAATATGTTTAGTAATAAATAATAAAAGAACAAGACAATACTCAAACAACACAGTAACTACAGAGTTCAGAATCACAGTAAATATTTTAAAACAACATTGCAGGACAGCCTCAAATAAATATAGAGAACATCTAAACTAATCTTTACTATATTCCTATCTATATCTCAAAGATACTATGCCCTAAATAACTTGCTTACAGAGCAAGGGAAATGCAGATGATGAATGTTTCTAGGTCCAAGACTAGATACAAAATGCACAGACTTTCTCTGAGAGAGTTCTTAAAATAATAGAGTACAATGCCCCTTTTGGGATGTACCTTACCAGACACCTGCAGCAACTGGAAAGACCCCAAACGTACCTCACCAAGAGGATCAAAGGGCTCAAACAGATGCCATTTGCTGCCCGGTTAAAGAAACTCCAGCTCTACTCAGTGGCATACCGCCTGCTCAGAGGCGATCTGTGCCTGACGTATAAAGCCATGTCCAACCCGGAATTAATGGACATGCTGCACCTCAGAAAATCCAAATCCCATCGAGCTAAGCGCTTGAGAGACTTGAACCTCAGCACTGAAATAAATAGGACATGCTGGAGGGACAGATTCATAACCCAGAGGCTCCCTTCACTCTGGAATAAAATCCCAGTCCAGGTTAGGCAGAGTCCCTCATTGACTCTCTTCAAGAGGAATCTTGATGAGTGGATGGGGGATCGTAGGTTTACCCTGGGTATCACTTCTGTGTCACTGTTAGACAGAGGCACAGTATACTAACCTCGAAAAAGGGCATAGCAAAATTAATTTAAAATGGGTGGCGAAACCCAAACACACTCTGGCTAGGCTTATAAATGCCCTAGGGCAGATAGCCTAGTATGAACCTATGAACCTATAATAATCAACATTACTGCTGGGTTAGCTCGGATGACATCACTCTTTGTCACCTGACTTCAGTTCCCAGGCTAAATAGATACTTAGAATTTAGCACCTCTGTGTCAAAAATGTATATCCCTCAGGAGTGTGCAGCTGCTAGGAAGTCATAGCACAATAAAAACACTTTTACATTTGAAACCAACTCTCCCTGGCTATCACACACAAAGTACAGTTTTGTACCTACCATAAATGTAGATGTTCGAGTGCTAATACAGCTGCAGTCATAACAGATGGGTTATCCTGCCGTCAGGCGAGTCCTCGGATGGCCGAATTCCAAAGTCTAGGTCCGGCGTCGGTTGTCGTCGCTTCTTCCCTGACGTCAGTGCGGCAGGGATATAAAAGAACCAGCCGACGCCATTTTCTTCAGTTTTTCTTGCCCCGATGTCAGGTGTCCTCAGACGGAAGGCAAAACATAAACTTATGTAATAATACAATGCAATATAATCAAAAAACAGTAGTGTGCCAGCAAATACACCATAAAAGAATACCCCAATCAGGTTGTATGAGGAGGTGTTTGTCATAAGGCCTGTCCCATGTGGGGATGGAGGGAGGGAAACCTGGTCTGCAGCTGTATTAGCACTCGAACATCTACATTTATGGTAGGTACAAAACTGTACTATGTTCATCGTGCATACAGCTGCAGTCATAACAGATGGGTTGAATCCCAAAGCTAAAAAGGGGTGACAGGCACTAAGTGGAACTAGGAGGAGCAAGGATGCCCTGCAAGACTGCTGTGGCAAAGCCCGCTCTAGATTTAGAGTATAGTGGAAGGTGATAGTGTTTGGAGAAAGTGTGCACAGAACTCCAAGTAGCTGCTTCCAAAATATGCTTGGTAGGAACCCCCCCTGAGGAAAGCTGCAAAAGTAGCTGTAGCCCTTGTGGAGTGAGATCTGATGCTTGTAGGTACAGTTTTTCCATGAAATGAGTAACAAAGGTGTATGCAGTGGGCTATCCATTTTGAGATTGTCTGCTTGGAAATAACCTTTCCTTGAGCACTTGTAGCATAGGACACAAAGAGTTGCTCTGATTTTCTGAATGGCTTTGTTCTGTCCAAATAATAACAAAGTTGTCTGTGAATGTCCAAGGAATGTAGTAGTCTTTCCCCTTTGTTTTGTGGGTTAGGATAAAAGGTAGGTAAGTGGATAGTCTGATTCAAGGCTACACTAGATACTACCTTTGGCATAAAGGAAGGGTTGGTTCGTAAGGAAACTCTGTCCTGATGGAAAATGATGAAAGGTTGCACAGCCATGAGGGCTTGTAGTTCCGAAACCCTGCGTGCTGAGGTGATAGCCTTCTTTCCATGACAAATATTGCAGTTCTGTTGAAGCAGCTGGCTCAAATGGAGGCAGGGTCAGTTTTTCTAAAATGAAGTTGAGGTCCCAAGCAGGTACTGGTGGTTTCCTTGGGGGTTTTATATTCTTAGCCCCTCTGAGGAACTGTCTTAAGAGAGGATGAGAGAATAAAGGAGGATCAATGTTGTAGTGTGCAGAAATGGCTGAAGCATGGATCTTGATGGAGGAGAAGGAAAGTCCACTGTTTAACATCTCAGCTAGGTACTGTAATATTTGAGGTAAATTTAGTACCCAAGGATTCTGGCCCTTTTTCTGATTCCAGGCACAAAACCGTTTCCATTTGGCAGAGTAGGCTTTTCTAGTAGAAGGTCTTCTGGCCTCCAAGATGATATCCTGCACCTCCTGGGAGAGGAGAGTCTGTTGGGAAATCAAGGAATCCTCCATGCGGCTAGATTGAGGGTTTTCAGTTGATTGTGAAGAGTTTTGAAACTGTGCTGGGTCAACAGAAGAGGCACTAGAGGCAGGATCCATGGTGGGGAATGCGTCAGGCTCTTCAGGAGTGGATACCAGTGTTGTCTTGGCCAGTCTGGAATAATGAGAATCATCTTTGGCCTCTCTGCTCTGGCTTTTAATTGAACTTTGGGCAGCAGAGGAAGAGGTGGAAAGGCATAGACTGTCAATGTTGTCCAATTGAAGGAAAGTGCGTCCACTTTCCAGGCCTGTGGATGATAGGTCCTTGAGCAAAATTTTTTCAGTTGGTAATTTTTGTGGGTAGCAGAGAGATCTATGTTTGGCCGTCTCCATGCCTGAATTATCTTTGCGAAAACATGGGGATGCAACCTCCATTCGTGAGGATCTGTCATATTTCTGCTTAGGTTGTCTGCCAGCGTGTTTTCCTTCCCTGGCAGGAATTGTGCTTGAAGTTGGATTTGCATTTCCAGAGCCGTATTCCAAAGGGACATGGCTAGTCTGCACAGGGGGTATGATTGAGTTCCTCCCTGTTTGTTTATGTACCACATCACTGTGGTGTTGTCTGTCCTTATCAATAGCTGGCCTGGATGCAGTAGGTCTTTGAAGGCCATAATAGCATTTTGTACTGCTAGCATTTCCTTTTGATTGATGTGTAGGTGCTTTTCCTTTTGGGACCATTTGCCCTGAATGCACTGATCTGACATGTGCGCCCCTCAGGCGTAGTCCGAGGCGTCTGTTGTGATGATGTGATTTGCTTGAGGCATGCAGAAGGGGAGACCTGTGTTTCTTTGGCATGCTTGAGCCCACCACAGAAATTCCTTTTGAAGACATGGAATGAGTGGTATAATTGTTTCAAAACTGTGGCTGTGTTGAGACCATAAGTTTTTTGGGTACCATTGAAGTTTCCTCATATGCAGCTTTGCACATGGGATCAGCAGGATGCAAGATGTCATGAATCCCAGAGCCTGCAGAATTTTCCTTGCAGTCAGCCTGGTGAAGGTTGCCATTTTTCTGAAGTATTGAGATAGCTGCCCTTGCTTCTCTGGCGTGAGGTAGGCCATCTGGGTGTTTGTATTCAAGCTGGCACCCAGGAAAATTATTGTTTGAGAGGGTATTAGTTTTGATTTCTTTTTGTTGACTGTGTATCCCAGAAAGTTCAACAACTTTATTACAAACGCCAGGTGATTCAGATGTATGTGCTTGCTGTCCACTTGGATCAGGCAGTCGTCCAGATATGGGTATATTTGTATCCCTTGAAGTCTGCAGAATGCAATTACTGATGCCAGGCATTTTGTGAACACTCTGGGCGCAGTAGATAAGCCAAAGGGCAATGCAGAGAATTGATAATGGGTTGAACCTGCAAGAAATCTGAGGTATCTTCTGCAATCTTGTCTGATAGGGACATGCAGATGTCCTTCAAGAATGCAACTGCAGTCATAACATATGGGTTGTCCTGCCTCAGGCAGCCCTCGGTCAGCCGAATTCCAAAGTCTGGGTCCGGCGTCGGCTGTTGTTGCCTCCTCTCCGACGTCACAATGGCTGGAGTATAAAGGCATCGACTGACGCCATCTTCTTCAGTCTTTCTTGCCGCGCGGTGCCCGAAGCAGAAGCTGTTCGCAAGTGCCGGTCGGTCAGCTCCTGAGTTTTCAGTACTGAAGTCATCTAAAAGCTAAGTACCCCGTTGGGGAACATTTATTCTTGCCTCAGCCGATGTCAGAACAAATTGAAAAAGTTAATAATTGTTTGTCTTGTGGTAAACAAATACCTCATAAGGACTTCCATTCTCTCTGCCTTCCTTGCCTGGGCCCAGACCACGACATCTCGGCCTGTGCTGCCTGTGCTTGCTTTAATAAGCGCACTCTCAGGCGCCGGGCAGAATTCGCCGAGAACTTTTTCGGTGAATCTTTTGCGTATATCATGCCGTCAGATCAACCGACAACCCAATCTGCTAAAAAACGCAAGGACCGGGACCGACATCCTCGGCCCGCGTCCACTACCGATGCTACTCCTAAACCCTCTACTAGTGCTCCGGTCCCTTCGGAAGTGGTAAATCCACTGCTCCAGGCCGACGACACAGCGTTAGCACGACCTTCGGTCTCAGAGATCTCTCCGGTGCCGGTTGTTGATTTTCCTCCGGAAACCGAAGTTCTGGATCTACTCGACACCATCTGTGGACAAGGTTACGCCTGCACGTGGGGCTGCTAGGCCCCCTGTTTCCATGTCCATCAAGGCCTTTGCACGTGCTAAGACCGCCAGTCAGGCCAAGGCCCATCCTAAGCCTGCTACCCAGGCCCCTTCATCTGATAAGCAGGTCATGTCTCTGGCTGCAGATCTTATTTCCCTTATCAGGGGGACTCAGCCTCATCCGGACAGGGGTTCTCAGCCATCTGCAGAGAAAAGGCCTAGAGCTGAGCAGGCGGATGACCTCTCTTCGGATGAAGCCTCTGGGGATTCTGAGCATTCTGATACCCAAGAAGAATCCTTCCAGGCCTACGAGGACTCTGATGCTGAGGAATCAATTCCCTCTGCCTCCCCTCCAGAGGATTTCTCTTTTGGTGAAGTCCTGCATTCCATGAGGGAACATTTTCAATGGCAGGGTCAGGAATTCTCTGACTCCAGGAAAAGGCTTCGTACCTTCCTCAAGCTTCCCTAGCACATACCTTTGGCTATTTCATTTGTTATGGATGTTTTGGATGATGTTTTCTCTGACTCCAGTGCTAACCCTGACTCTCTTCATCCTGCTCATGTCAAGCCGGACAGATATTATAGGGTCCCTGACACTCACAAGCACCTTTTTAAGGCCCACACTGTGGATCTAGAAACTATTTCACAGGGCCCCAAGGGGGTGGCTACCTCCTCTGCCAAAAACCCTCTGCCGGCAGACAGAGAAGCAAGGTCCCTGGAGAGATGGGGTAAAAAAGTATATACCTCTACCACCCTAGCTATGAGGTCACTTAACTGCCTTTTCCACATGTTTCAGTACCAAGATTTTCTCCTGGATGATTTACAGAAAAAGTTAGCCTCTCCTGAGCCTATTGATAAAAAGGCATTGCAGGATCATATACATAACACTCAGCAGGTTAATAACCATTTTCTTCAGTGTGGTTATGATGCATTGGAAGCTTCATGTAGGGCAGCTATGACTGGAGCTGTGATACGTAGACATGCTTGGTTAAAGGCTCAGTCTTTGCCTGACCATGTTAAAGTAAAGTTACTTGATGCACCTTTGGAAAAACAGAAGCTGTTCGGTGCTAATGCACAAGATGTACTGAAATCCATAGAGGAAAAAGCAAAGTCAGTACAGACAGTCAAGGATTTCCTTCAAGTTCAGCCACCCAGATTCAGCAGAAACTGGCCCTCTAAGAATTGGTCCTTCCCCGGCTCAGACAGGTTTCAAAGGGGAAAAAGCAGGCGTGGCCGAGGTAGAGGGCAATACAGAGGATCTTACAGGGGCCGCCAATGGCAACCTCCAAATCAAAAGAGTGGCGCAGACAGTTCAGCTGCACCACAAGGACAATCACAATAACTTGACTTTCATACCGCCTACAAAGGTTCAAAGAGAAGCACCTTTGGGCGGAACATTATCCTTATTCTCTCAAAACTGGCATATCTTAACCAAGGACAACTGGATTTTGGATTTGATAGACAGAGGTTACAGGTTCCACTTCCACACATTACCAATAAGACAAGGCATGCCAAACCTGCCACATCATCAAAGGGCAGAGACGCTGACTCAAGTTTCCAAGCTGTTAAGTATAAAAGCAATAGAAAGGGTTCCTCCTCAGGAGCAAGGCCAGGGATTTTATTCAAGGCTGTTCCTTGTTCCAAGAAAAGAAAACAAATGGAGACCCATACTGGACTTGTCAACTCTAAACACTTTTCTCATGGTGCCAAAGTTCAAAATGCTGACATTGCAGCAACTCCTTCCCATGCTGGGCAAGGGGTCTTGGCTGGCCACTCTGGACCTCAAGGAGGCATACCTGCATGTCCCAATCAGACACAGCTGCAGAAGATACCTCAGATTTCTTGCAGGGACAGAGCATTATCAATTCTCAGCATTGCCGTTTGGCTTATCTACTGCACCCAGAGTGTTCACGAAATGCCTGGCATCAGTAGTGGCACACTGCAGACTGCAGGGGATTTAAATATACCCCTACCTGGACGACTGCCTCATACAAGCGGACAACAAGCAAGCCTTAAAAGAAAATTTGGACTATGTCATGCATCTACTGCAGGCCTTGGGATACACAGTCAACTTTCAAAAGTCAAAACTACTGCCATCCCAACAGATTATTTTCCTAGGAGCCAAACTGGACACAGAAAACCAAATGGCCTACCTCACAGAGGAAAAGCAGCAGCATTTACCAGAGTACTTCAAAGGCCTAGCAAAACTCTCCCAGCTTACTGCAAGGAAAATCCTGCAAGCCCTGGGGTTCATGGCATCTTGCATCCTTCTGATACCTTTGGCAAGACTTCATATGAGAAAGCTGCAATGGTATTTAAAAAGCTTATGGTCTCAACACAACCAAAACCTAGAGGACATAATCCCACTTATTCCATGTCTGCAAAAGGAATTCCTTTGGTGGGCTCAAGCCAGTCAGCAAAACAAAGGCATGTCTTTCAACAGACCTCAAGCAGGCCAAATGATTACAACAGATGCCTCAGACCACGGATGGGGGGCGCACATGGAGGGCAGATGCATTCAAGGTTTTTGGACACCAAAGGAAAGGCATCTGCACATAAACCAAAAGGAGATGTTGGCAGTGATACATGCAATCGAAACTTTCGAAAAATCACTACAACAAGGGCATTTGCTAATAAGGACAGACAACACCACTGTCATGTGGTACATAAACAAGCAGGGAGGAACACATTCTTATCCCCTCTGCAGACTAACAATGCTTCTCTGGGAAAAATCTCTGAGCCTGAAGATACATTTACAATCCCAGTTTGTACCAGGCAAGGACAATGTACTGGCGGACCAGCTGAGCAGAAATTTCATGGATCCACACGAATGGATGCTGCACCCTCACATTTTCTCTCAACTGACGAAGACATGGGGAAGACCGGACGTAGATCTCTTTGCTTCCCACTTAAATCATCACCTGGAAAAGTTCTGCACAAGGACTCACCATCCTCTAGCCTGGAAAACGGATGCTCTCTCCTTCAGCTGGAATTCTCTGAAAATGTATGCATTCCCTCCTATGCTTCTGCTGACCAAGGTGATACTGAAAAAAATATCAGTCTGTGCCTTTCCCCCTCTGCCTCTTCTCTCCAAGGTCTTACTTAAGGTCAGACAGGAAAAACTAAACATTATCCTAGTTGCTCAGGACTGGCCTCGCCAGCACTGGTACCCAATTCTAAGGAATATGTCTCAACTCCCTCCTTGGTACTTGCCTCAAATGCCTCATCTACTGTCTCAGCAGAACAATCAAATTCTGCACAGTCAGCTCCAAACTCTGAACCTTGCAGCATGGCTGATCATTTAATTATTCAAACAACACCTCTCAGTAAATCTGTGATGGATGTAATTTTGGAAGCCAGAAGGCCTAGTACTAGAAAATCTTATACTGATAAATGGAAGAGATTCTGTCCTTGGAACCAAGCACAAGGAACGGACACAGCAAAGCCCAATATCCCTCAGATTTTACACTATTTGACTGAGATGCTTGACAAGGGCCTATCTTTTTCTTCAATAAAAACCCATACCTCTGCCATCTCGGCTCATTACAACACGGAGCCTCCCCTCTTTTCTCATCCTCTGCTTAAACAGTATCTTAGAGGGGCCAAAAATTTAAGGCCTCCCAGAAGATCACCAACTCCTGCATGGGACCTCAATTTTGTGCTGGAAAATCTCACCCTGCCTCCTTTTGAACCAGCTGCTACTGCGGATATAAAAATTTTATCTTGGAAAACAACTTTCCTCTTGGCAATCACTTCAGCAAGAAGGGTTTCAGAACTACAGGCTGTCATGGCTGTGGAGCCTTTTATTACATTTTACCCGGACAGGGTGTCCCTCAGGACCAATCCTTCTTTTATGCCTAAGGTTATATCCAGTGTGGCTCTTAACCAAACAATTCACCTGCCAACATTTTACCCAAATCCGCAGAACAAGGGGGAGTGGATTCTGCATTCATTGGATGTACACAGACAACTAAGATTCTACTTAAACAGGACCAGGTCTCTAAGAAAGTCTGAGCAACTACTGGTGGCATTTGCTGCAGGATCAGCGGGGAAGGCTATATCAAAGCAGACTATTTCTAAGTGGATAAGCCACTGCATTCGTTTCTGCTGCTTGCACCATGGTAAACCTGTGCCCAAGGGGATCAGGTCACATTCCACCAGGGCTTGCCTCTACCTCAGCAGCTTTTTGCAGAGGAGTTCCAACCAAAGACATTCTAGAAGCTGCTACTTGGAGCTCTGTTCATACATTCACAAAGCATTATCATTTGCCTCTCTTCTCCAAATCCAGGGAAAGCTTTTCCACTGCAGTTCTGCCGGGCCTTATAGCTGCTCCTAATGCTATTTAATTCCGTCCTCCCATCCATAGCTTTGGGATTCTACCCAAATGTAATGACTGCAACAGTGAAGCACGAAGAACATAGTACAGTTGTGTACACTTACCGTAAATGTAGATGTTCAAGTGTATTCACTGTTGCAGTCCGGGTTACCCACTCGCCATCCCCCTTTTCTATAACTTCTCTTTCCTTCACTATTTTCTAAAGCCTTTGTGGTGTATTTGCTTTTAGATGAAGGTAAGGTTTATGTTGCTAAAAGTGCATTTACATATATTTCTATTTATATATATATATATATATATATATATATATATATATATATATATATATATAATATATATATTTGCTCCCCATTTGGGGGGCACATGACATCTGGGGCAAGACAAACTGAATAAAATGGTGTCTGCTGCATGTTTTATACCCCTGACGACCTGACATCATGGAAGAGGAGACAGCAACTGACACAGGACCCAAGACTTTGTTATTCAGGCCGACTGAGGGCAACCTGCCAGCAGATTACCCAAATGTAATGACTGCAACAGTGAATAACTCTAACATCTACATTTATGGTAAGTGTACACAACTGTACGTTCCTCATCAGCAGACAACCTTCCATCTGTCTTCCTAAAACATGCTGCACCATCCGTAGCATACCCAGTTTCCATCCTAATTAACCATTCTATCACTGAATCAACTGTTACAATCCTTTGGGAAAACATTTATACTATTCTTGTACACAAGGGTGGCATCTCCTTAGAACTCTCAAACTTTCGACCAATTGCTATACTTTCTCCCCTCTCCAAAATCCTCGAACACTGTATACACAAACAAATCTTGGCCCACCTACTACAATACAATCTGATCACCCCTACCCAACATGGCTTTCGTCCTCACCATAGCACCTCCACTGCACTTTTCTTTCACCAATACTATCTCCCAAGCCAGGGACAATAATAATCTCATTTCTTGTCTATTCTTAGATCTGTCCAAAGCTTTCGACACAGTTTCTCATTCTACCCTTCTTTCAAAATGTTCTCAATGTAACCTTTCCCCAATAACTAATTCTTGGTTTAGCAGCTACCTCTCAGACCGGTACCGATCTGTCAAATGGCTCTTTGCTCTCTCTCCTTTTCTCCCTATTAACACAGGTGTTCCTCAGGGCTCCATCCTTGGACCCCTCCTTTTTAATATCTTTATTAATGATCTCCACAAATCTTGTCCGCAGTCATCTCTCATACAGTATGCAGATGATTCTACCATTATATCTATAGCTGACAATCTTACTGAACTACAGACTCTCACAGAAACATCTTTTAACCTTACCAAAACTTGGCTAACTCAACACCTTCTTAAACTTAACCCCAAAAAAACAAAGTTGCTACTTTTTCTCCTAAAATCCCATCTCTCTCTTAAATCCTCCTTCACCATCTCTTCACTCAACAACACTGTTATAGCTCCAGAAACCCATACCAAGCTCCTTGGAGTAATTATTGATGACCAACTCAAATTTGACCTTCACATACATCACAGTATAAAGAAAACCAATCAAAAGCTTGGTCTTCTTTATAGAAATAAAAAATTTCTTACTCCTGAAACTGGAATAACCCTTGACCATGCCTATCTCCTCCCTAATATCGTTTTATAGCACACAAATCTTTACTAACCTTCAGTCTACACGTCTGTCTAAACTTGAATCTACCTACAACAAAGTGGCTAGAATTGCTGCAAACTTGCCTTACAAATCCCATCACTGTCTTGCCCTAAAGTCACTACACTGGCTTGACTTACCAAACCATCTCAAATATATCCAGATTCTTAACATGCACTTCATTCTCAACAAACCACTTTCCTGTCCTAGTCTCTCTTCACTAGTCTCCTATTACACTCCCACTAGATCTTTAAGGAGCTCAGATCAACATCTTCTACAAATTTACAAACCTAACAAACATGTAGGACAAAACTTATATAGCTACTCTCCAGCCATCCTCTGGAACAGGCTTCCCTTGACTCTAAGAAGCCTATCCCAGACTCCTACTTTCAAAATCTTTCTTAAACACTAGCTTACCCACCTCATTACTTGCCCCTTTAACCTTGTACTCATCTTTGTTTCTTCACACCTCTCACCATCCCTTTATCAGCTTAATATTTATCTCTTCTTCCCTCCCTATTTTCCTATCAACCCCCCTCTTCCCCTCACATCTTCTTGCCACCATTTACCTTTGACCTCATGACCTGCTCTTTTCTACCCAACTCTTAACAGTAAGAATTTTATAATTCTTTCTTCTGTCCTACACTTGTACAGTGTTAGTTTCTGATTTAAAAATATGTATAAATAGTGTGACTCATGTATTCTATAAATTGTCTGTCTGTTGTATTGTATATATCACATTATTGTGTGGAGCTTTTCTCCCCAGGCCTCCGCTGAAAATGGATATGTATCCAGTTGGACTATCCCAGTCAACAGATGTAAAATAAAATAAAATAAATTTCTATTTCAAGACAATAGGAAAACCTCTAGCTCTAGACATTGTGTTTGCTTGCTGCACTGAAACTGAGATAACACAATCTTAAAACAATTTCCACGTATTTTCTTGAAGTTAACTCTGTATGTTCCAGCTTCTACTATTAAAACATACATTTGCACAGGTATATAGTTTATGTACATTTCTGTTCTTTTCTGGTAGGGTACACTGTGGTTACATTCTTGAAGCTCAGTAAACATGCAGTTGTCTTACGTTTGTAGGACAAGCATATGAATCATATTACTATTCGTAAATGACATATGATTATTTACAAAATTCCAGATAGCTGGGCTGGCAGTGTTACATTTCTGTATAAATCATATTAATATTTTCAAGTGACATATAATTACTTACTGCAGTCCAGCTATTTGGAATTTTGTATTTCCCTGGTGTCACAAAGGTATTTTCTTGCACTCTTCTTACCTCAGGTTCAAATGTTTGACTTCCTTCCACAAAACCACACTGTTCCATATCTATCAATTTTGGCAGCACCTTTGCCATTCTTTTAGCTACTATAGACTTAAACACTTTATAGTTGTGGTTTAAAATCAAAATGGGTCTTTGAGTCTGGGTATGAAGGATTTTGCCATCTTCAGGTAACACAGCCACTACAGTTTTCGTCACAGATGTTGGTGCTTCCCCTCCTTTAAAAAAAAGTGTTAATAAACACAGTCTTCCAGATCATTATCACTTTTTTCCCTTCTAATTTCCAAAATTTCACAGAAATACTGGAGACTTTCCTGAAGATTGATTCTACAGCACTGTCTTTATCTCATCACCTCCTATCTTAACTGTTAGTTGTTGAGCCTTGTCTACCTTTAACTTTGGCATAATTAAGTCAGATATTTACATTTCTACATTTCTCTGTTTTATACAACTTTTCATAAAATTTCCAGAATATCTCTAAAACCTCTACGGGATCTCTGGTTATTTTTCTTGTTTTAAGTTCCGTAAGTTCAGTGACAACCCTTTCAATGTTCTGTTGGCTACGTCACTGTGCTAAAAGTTTTTGTGCTCTTGAGTTCTTTTAAAAATAGTTGCTTAACTGTAGTCTTTCTAAACTCATGCATGTTATCTAAATAGTCCCTTATTTTCTCTTGAGTACTCTGCTTTTGCTGCTCCAGTTCTCTGAAATGCCCCTTATTCTGCAGGCTTTTTACCTTTGTTACCCCTTGTAAATGATTTTTATTATTTCTTAGTCATATCTCATTATCTGTTACTTTGAACCTATTTTTAATCTCCGTTTCATTTTTATTCTAGTCGCAGCTATAACTTCTGAAGATATTTCTGTTTTCCCTCTTAACATTCAAATAATTTCCACATCCACTCCTTAAATTCCTGTCTTTTTAATGGGTAGGTGGAAAAGTGCCAGTGTCTTACTTTTACTTCATTACCTGGCATTTTTATCTTGGTTGTTATTTGTGCATGGTAAGAAATTGTTATTGGATGTACGTCGAAGCTTTCAATTAAATGCACATGTTCCTGTGAAATATAATTTGTATCTAGTCTATCCCAGTTATTGTAGCTTGGGGAATAATATATAAATTCTCATCAAGCTCCTACTGCTGAATTCACATCTTTCATATTAAATATTTTCAAAAATCTACCCTTTTGTTATATTTTCCGTAATAGGCCTCCATAGATGCATCTTCACTGTTGCAAATCAAATTCCACTTCCCATGTGTAAATAATAATCCATGCTGAAAGGCTGAATATTTCTCCCAAAAATTTCTTGAGCTTAGTAGTAGCAGTTTTTGGTAGAATATAAATGCATGCTATTGTAATCCTCCTCCCTTGCCAATAGTCCCTTACCACCACAAATCTACCATTTTTGTCCTTTTTTCCCCCTTATCTGTCACTATTGGAGCCCCTCTAGCAATTCTAATTATTCCCCTTTCCTCTATCCCTGATATTGTTTTGAATATCCTTACTGAAATCCTTTTTGTCAAATTCACATGCTCATTTCTTTCCAAATGTGTCTCCTGCAGCATTGCTATTTGCACTTTGCATTTCTTAATATAATTCAATACTGTTTCCTTTTTATCTATACCTGTAAGGCCATTCATGTTGTAGGATAATATGGACAGCATAAACATCATGATAAAAAGCTGTCTTTCTCACCTATTATACATGACAGAGTTTTTGAATGTGTATTTTCAGATTTTGTTACATGCATATACTAATGTTTGGCAGGCTAATCTTTTGTGCTGTTGTTTCTTCTCATCTTCATTTGAAACAGTGTGTCACCTTTTTCAAGACTTTTTTGTTTAATTAAAACATTCATACAGAAAATAAATACAAAACACCCCACTCGCCTATTAGCTTGAACAAATGTACAAAACTGTGTTCATGACGTTTAACCCTCCAGAAGAGAGCAACTGCCCCAAGTTGACAGCTGTACCTACAGGCATTATGTAACCTAAAATTAAGGTTACCCATGCTAATGTGCATGCTATAACCTGTGCTCCCACTTATAGTGATTACTGTTTGTGCTTTTCTTCTCTCTCTTCTCCTCCTAGGTATGAAAAACAGATTGTATGCTTTCATTCAGAAAACATTAACTTTTAGCCCAAAGAAAAAATGCACTGGTTCTCTTTAAATAAAACTAAATTGCACACTGTTCTATTAACTGCATTAAAGTATTAAGGCTGCTAGGGAGGTTGTAAACTTTTATTCACTTCCCATAATTTCAGACTTAATTTTCACTGAACTACTTGACATTGTACCTTTAAAATTCGCATTTCTCTTAGCAAGGCATGCTCAGAATTCTGAAGATTAACTGCTTGCACTTGTAGATAGCTTGTCTCTATATAAATATACTCAGCAGTTAGTCTTTGTACATTTAACTCAGAAAAGAATGCACAGCTGCCCTCAGCAACTGACATCTCAGCTCCACTAACATTTACCAATGGAAAACAAACAAGCTAATGTCTTTGCAGTTGTAAGAAGCTTAGTATTTTCCTGGATTTCATAATTTTATCTTCTTTTCAAAGTCTACATGCTTACAAAAACACCTGATTATAGATTAAACCAACTAATGTAGACAGTCACCCTTGTAGAATAAAAAGAGAAAATATCCTACTTCGTCATATAATATGATTAGCACCCTTTTACATCCCACCCCACCTCACCCCAGCAGTCGAAGATCACAGCATATGAACATTAAACTTGTTTTTGTCCAGCCTTTTTTTTTCTTGTTATATGGGCACATCCAGTGTATACTCTAAACCTGGCCATGAGAACGCAGCTAGTAAAGATGCAGTCATTCTTATAAGTAAAAAAGTATTTGTTTACTTGAATATCTTTAACACATAACAACAGTCACTGAAAACACTCCCCCACATTTAAAATACCCCACTACACAAAACTGTTTTACTGTGTATAACTTATATCATGAAATGTTTTATATGAATACTAATAAGAATAAAAAATGTTCTACTTACAGTTAGTTCCCCCATTAATGTCATTCTAAACATTAATGGTATAAAGTGGGGTATATGCTTTACAGTCCACCCACAAATTTTACAAAGTCAGCAAAAGTCCAGTGTTTTTTAGCCTTTCTTGCAAAACCATATTTCACAAATGTGATAAGATGCTTTACAAGTCTTCCATTTATTCACTAATTTCAGAGCTGCTGGTTGTGTTCCTGTTCATTTCCATCTCCCAATAGCAGACTCTGGTCAAGTCCAAGGTACTTCTAATTCTTCTATTCAACTCCTGTGCTTTTTTTCTGTCTTTCAAGCATTTTCCTTTGGGACATTGGAAAAGGTTTCACTGGCAAAGTCTCCCTGTGAAACCTTAGCATCAGAAGATGAGAAGCAAAAACCCCTTCTGCTTGCTGAACTACTTTTTGTTGGATAAACTTTATTTCCTCCTTTGCTTGCTTTGCATTGAAAATTGACTTTGATCTTCCAGAAAAAAAAAACACGTTGAAGACAGATGGCTACAGCAGCTTGAATCTCACATCTGCCTGTCAATATTCTCTGTTTGCTGGGATGCATTTACTTCTCTTCTGCCTAGGCTACAGTGAATAATCATTTTCTACAAACATTCTGCTGTTTCCATTTTTTAATACTTTGCCCTTGTGCCACATTTTTGTCAGTATCAACACTCCTTCTGCTGGTATGATTGTATCTTTACTAGTTGCTTTCTCATGGCCAGGATTGGTGTATACTCTGGATGCTCCATTTCAATTAACAACTTCTGCTGTGGAACACCAGATCAGGTGCTTAGTTGTGCTTTCATAAAATATATTTAGTCTGCTCCTTCCAGTTTCTGTGGTACAGCAGCAAATCACAGGTTTTCTCTGCATGCACTTCTAACTCTGCAGTGTCTTTAAAAAGTTCTTCTTGAGAAACCTCATATTCTGTCAGCTTTTTCGTCATGTCATCCTTCGACTGTTGCAGTTTTATCAGTTCATCTGAACGTCTAGTTAAAGCCTCTTCTTTTTTGCCAGCCTTTTGTTCAAATTGATATAGTCCTTCTTACATTTATTTTAATCACTTCTGAGTACTTTTGATTTATTTTTTCATGTAAATTACTTGAAGCCATCTTTTGAACCAAAGCTGTAGCTTGAACTGTCTTTTGCTGAACAGCTGTAGAATCCTTCTCAGATAGTATTTTCTCTTCACTTTTTTTGGTTGATTTTCTTTGAGGTTTTCCAGATTTCTTCTTTGCTGGCATCCAGGCAGTGTATTTATTGGCCAGTAACTGAATATTACTAAAAAACATTTTCAATGGCACTCCTTTTTCTCAGTTTCTGTTTTCACACCAGGAGAACTGAAGTTAGGCTGTTGATTAGTGTGCAGCTATCTTGGAAGTCCAGTAGGACATCCTCTGTTATGGTAAGTTGTTACACAACTGTACTTTTCTGATTTACTCCTAATAATTTGAAGTAATTTTATTTGTTGTATTGTGTTTACTTGTACATTGTTTGTAGATGAGTTTGCCAAGTTTTGATCATACAAAAAAAAAAAAAAAAAAAGAGAGCGAGAAGTGGGACTTGTACCCAGGCCACTTCCTGTACCATGCTTGTATGTCTTACATCAGATACTTACAGTCCCATAGCCTTATAAGGCTTTCATTTCAAGCAGTGCTGCTTTTGCTGTAAACGGGGTAGTGTGCATACAGTAAATTATGTCTAACATTTTGAATTTTCCTAAATGTTACTGTGACACACTGCCCCTACCCCTCCAGTTAGTATATATAGATCACACAGCAAAATCCTTCTGTTTTTATAAACCTGTCACATGTTTTAATTTGGTTGGAAAAGTAATTCCTTCTTACTTTTCGGTTTTATGTAATAATTGATTGTCTTGTGATGTCATAAATACTAGCGGACATTTCAGAAGTTCTGAAGAAGAAACTGTTTTCAGCTAAACTTGTATTAATTCTTCAGCCTGTAAATTGAAATCTTTACATTTTGAACAGTCCCTTCCTTATCTCTTAGGCTGAACTTTAAAAACTGAACCAGTTAACTTATAAATTGGATTTTGCACTGTAACATTCATACACCTGTCTGTAATTCTTAGATGTTAAGTTGTCAATCTCGCCTTCATTCTTGCTTGATGGGTTCGGAGCCGATGAGTCACTTTTACCAGCTCGAGGCAGCCCATATCCCATGATAGTACCCAGATCTCGGAGGTCTTGTTTTTACCAGCTCCTGGTAAGTTGTTCACTTTTGTGATATTTAAGCCCCTTTTAGTCAAAAACCTTTTATTGATAGTTTTTAAGTTTATTTTGTACCTTTTCTGACAGAAATTCCCTGTCTCCTTTAATTTTTGTTAGTCAATCTTTTCCTATCCCATCCCCTGTTAGGTGTGTGTGTGTTTTTATAGAATACCTTTTGGTATTTTATTTAAGTTAATTTTGACTGGTGTGTGTGTGTGTGTGTGTTTTTTCGGCACCATGTCAAAGGAGAGGGTCTCAGGTTTTAAGAAGTGTGACTCGTGCTGTCAGAAGATGTCTCTGACAGACGGTCACACTTCTCTGGGCCCTCTTCACCTGCAGGACTCCTGTGCTATTTGTCACTCCTTCAGCCAGAGAGTCCTGCAGGAGACGGAATAAGCTGATTCAAGTCGGCTCCACCTAAATCAGCAAAACCTTCCAAGGCCCAGGCTTCTGTATCTAAGCCTGCCGCTGGAGCCGATTCTGGCACCACAGCGATGGCTATCGGTGCCGATCTCGTATTGACCACACTTCGGTCAGCTCCGGTCGGGTGACACCCATGTGGCCGACAGGATCTATTGTATCAGCTCCGATGGCTCATTCCAGGAAGAGGTCGAGGTCTCCTTCCTTTCGGCTTCACCTCTTCTATCGAGTCTTCAAGGTCATCCAGGTTGTCAGATCATGACCTAGAGAGAGTGGTCAGTAGATTACTCAAGTCACAGGTACTGGCCCAAATGTTACACAGTCCGTCTCAACAGGCGACTGTTGGTCCACACCCCGTTACAGTTCCTCCTTCAACTCTACCCCAGAGCTTGGAGTTGGAGTCTTCGAATGGTTACTGCTACGGCTGGAGGCCCTTCTGTTCCTTCAGCCTCTACTCTTATCTCCTCTTCGAGACCTTCCTTAGAGGGATCATGGTCTCCCTCCGAGGGGTGAGTGGCATCGGACCCTTGTCGAACCCCTTGGAGCCTCGCTGGTGAGCTCGGCTCCGACATCTGCCTCGGAGACTTCCTTCGTGGTCCCTGGAGTTCCTAGCTCTTGCGGGTTCTCTCGGACCTGCCTGGGAGGAGCATTCGAGGTGATGAAGAGTGTACTGGCCACTGGTATCAGTCAGCAGTCTGTTCCCGTAGCTCCTCCCTCTATAGTACCTGTTGACATCTCTGCCACTTCTCTTGCTACAGGACCCAGAGATCCTCCGCCTCAGGTTTCCCCATTGGGAATTTCCCCTCTTCCGAGGATTCTCCTGATGTTTGGAGATCCTCCTAGGAAGAGGACTTGTAAGAGGAAGCATGTAGACTCCCGAGTCTGTCACTGGATACTGACTTTGATGAGTCAGAGGGATCCCCTAGATCCCCTCTGAGGATGTCTCCTTCTCAGACATCCTAGAACTTCTGAAACAGAGGGGAAACTGGCCCACCAACAATCCCTCTGAGGATGAGTCAGTATACCTTGGATCTCGCCTCCACCTCCTGGGTGTCTATGCAGGTGATTGCACGAAGGCGGGGCAGCTCCTGACTCTGTAGAGCCAGTCCCTAGGAGGCCTTCAAAATTTATCACTGCAAACAATTCCTTACTAAGGGTGTCCCCACTGATGCCATGGTGGTGGCTGGCCACCAAAAGGAACTTGCAGATCCTTCCGTGCCCGTCCATCCTCTTAATAAGGACTCTAGGACCATGGATAGGTACGGTAAGCAGATGTTTTCCTCAGCGACCTTTGCTATGCATTCGCTGAATTACCTATGTCACTTCACCAGACTCCAGAGGATATCCTGAAGGAGCTGGGAGAAGTAGTTCAGGATCCTACAGCTGCAGGGGCTCAAGAAAAAAATTGCTTCTCAGCTAGGAACCCTCAATTCCATTGCAAACTCCTCCATGCGGCTAATATCTTATGCTGCGGATGGAGGCACAGGTGTGGCTCTTAGGCGCCAAGCCTGGATGCGGCTATGTGATTTTATGGATCCCTTTAACCTTCACAAATTCTCCCTTTGATGGGTCAGCTTTGTTTGGCCCTCAGGTGAAGGAAACCTTGACCAGGTGCGAGCAGGACGGCAAGACTCTTTCTGCTGTTGGAGTCCGTTTTCCACCCCTTCTAGGCCTTATCCCAAAGGACAGAAGGGTGAGGCAGAGGGGTAACAATAACAGACGCTCTAGAGGCAGAGGGGTCAACAGGGAGCCTCTCTGACAAGCCCTTTCATCATCCCTGAGGTGTTGCCCGGCTGTCCCTCCTTGGAGGCAGTCGGGGGGAAGATTATCACTGTACCCAGAAGCCTGGCATTCCCTCACTCAAGACAGATGGGTACAGTCGATCATATCCAAGGGTTACATAATTCCTTTCAAGGAAAGTCCTTTCCCCTCAAATTCCCTTCCAGATGTACCACCGGTCTAAGGGACATTGCAGAGTCAGAAATCAAAACTACTGCAAAAAGAGCCATTCAGCCAGTTACAATAGACCATTCAGAGCCGGAATCTACTCAAGGTTCTTTTGGTCCCCAAAAGACGGGAGACTGGAGACCAATATTGGATCTCAGCAGACTCAACAAGTCTGTCAGGAAGACAAGATTCGAATGGTCACTCTTCAGTCAATTCTGCCCTTCTTACAGAAGGACAACTGGATGTGCTCAATAGATCTTCAGGATGCACTATCACATCAAAATTCACAGGCGCCTCAGGAGATTTCTGCTGGGGTCCAGTCATTTCCAGTTCAGAGCCCTGCCCTTTGGTCTCACTACAGCCCCAGAGTGTTCACCAAATGCATGGCAGTGGTCACGGCTCACCTGAGACGTCAAGGATTCCAGGTGTTTCGACGACTGGCTCCTGTCAGCCACCACCAGGCATCAGCTTATACAAGCCAGGGATTACACAATAGACCTTTGTTCTCTTTTGGGCATCTCAATCAACAAGTCATCCTTATCGCCCTGCCAGTCTATTACCTTCATCTTAAACACTGTTCGGATGTCAGCTACCCTTACAGAACAAAGAGTTTCAGACATTCAGACTCATGTCAGGATCATTCTGGCCAGCAAGAAAATACAGGCCAGAATGGTTCTAAAGGTATTGGGTCTCATGGCTGCGCCATTACTCTTCTTCCCTGGCTCGATTCTACATCGCCTTCTTCAGTGGATGCTGTTCACACAGTGGTCATACCAGCAACTTCCAATGCGTCACCAGATTCTGGTGACACAGACATGCAAAGAGCATCTTGCTTGGTGGATCACATCGTCTCAGGTTCACCAAGGCAGGTGCTTTGCCCGATAGCCACTGTCACCATGGATGCCTCCCTGATCGGGTGGGGGTCATTATCAGGGCAGGATGGTTCATGGGGCGTGGCAACCCGTTGAAGTACCATCTGCACATAAATGTCCTGGAGATGAGAGCAGTGCTTTTAACGCAAGCCCTCAAGGACACCACAGACAACATGTCTGTAGTTTGGTATATCAACAAACAGGGCGGAACCAAGTCCTAAAGCGCCAGACTTTGGCAATGGGCTCACTCTCATCGGTTTCTGGTAGCATCAACGCATATCCTGGGAAAACCAACATTATAGCGGACAGATTGAGCAGAGCTATCCTCATGCCTCATGAGTGGTCTCTCAAGCAATCTATAGCGGAAGAGATTTTTCTGGAATGGGGTGCATACCCCAAAACAGCAAATGTCCAGACTTCTTCAGCCTCTTCCTCTATCAGGCCATCCCCAGAGACGCTCTGACCCAGGATTGGCCCCAGGGACTTCTTTATGCCTTCCTCCATTTCCTCTGATCCCTCAGGTGATCCAGAAAGCTACCGCTTTGAGAGCCAAATTGATTCTCATTGCCCCTTACTGGCCTCGACAAGTTTGGTTCCCCTCCTCCATCATCACCTTTTGGTGCAGCCGTGGCATCTGGACCCAGTGCCAGATCTTCTGATTCACCAATGTCAGCTGCACCGGTCAATCCCTTCTCTCAACCTCACAGCATGGTTGCTCCACTTCCTTCCTTAGCCAGGCTTCCTTTGATCTCTAACCCAGTTAGAGACATCATAGTAGCTTCACTAAAATCCTCTACCAGGAGGATTTACACAAGCAAATGGAAACGTTTCTCTTATTGGGCTAAGGTCCAAAATATTGATCCTTTTACTGCCCTTGTTCAGGCAGTTCTGGACTTCTTAGCAGAGATTTTTCATGCAGGCTCCTCTTCTTCCACAGTCAGAGTTCAATTGGCTGCTATTTCCAATTTTCATGTCGGGATAGCAGATCATAATATTATGTCCCATAGGCTCTGCAGGGCCTTCTTGAAAGGAATTTTCCTACTAAAACCTCCAATCAGGAATCCTCCTCCTCAGTGGGATCTAAATTTAGTGCTGACATCCTTGATTCTTCCCACGTTCGAGGCAGCTGTTTCTTGTTCCCTGAAATATCTTTCTTGGAAAACGTTATTTCTAGTGGCTATTACATCTGCCAGGAGGGTGTCTGAACTTCATGCTCTTTCGTTCGACCCCCTATTTGGTTTTCACAAAGACAGAGTATCTTTGAGAACTAACCCAACTTTTTACCTAAGGTCGCTTCAAAGAACAATTTGAATCAATCCATTGATCTCCGGTATTTTTCCTAACTATTCAGACAGAGCTGAACAAAAGCTACATTATCTTGATGTCCATCGTCAACTTAGATATTATTTGGACAGAACAAAAAATTTAGAAAATCTGATCAACTTTTGTTTCCTATGATAATAAAAAGGCCTTCCTGTTTCTAAAGTGACTTTGTCCAGATGGCTTTCGTCATCACTGAAATTTATACTCAGGGGAAAACAGCTGTGCTCAAAACCTAAAGCACATTCAACTAGGAGCTTAGCTACTTCTACAGCTTTCAAGCTAGACTTCCTTTGGACACTATTTGTGCAGCGCCACTTGGGCTACTCCTCACACTTTTGTTTCCCATTACAAATTGGACTTGGCCTCCAGGGACAGAGCCAGTTTTGGCTCTACAGTCCTCAAGAGTTTGTTCCATTGAGCTACCCAGGATAGAGGTGCTACCATCAAGCAAGAATGAAGGCTAGATTGACAACTTAACATTAAGAAGTGTACCTACCACCCATAGCGTTCCATATTGGTGTCTTCTCCTCCTTCCCCTGGCCTGGACAGACCTTGTATAAGAAACTATTATGCTAAAGACCATTCAGACCTGGTCCTTTTTCCATCTGTAAGTTTCTTCTTCCTTTGGGAAGTATTTTATGCTTGGTGCTATTGCCCTTTGTCAACAAACGAGATCTGGGTACTTACCGCCTTGCATCATGGGATATGGGGCTGCCTCGAGCTGGTAAAAGTGACTCGAACCCATCAAGCAAGAAAGAAGGCGAGAGAAGACAACTAACATGGAACGTTATGGTAGGTACATAACTTCTTATTTTCAATCATAATTGTCTGTGATGTAGGTGAGTAAACCAGTGCTTCTGTAAAACATTCTAATAAACAACTTCAGTTTTTTTTGGGTGATGTACTAAAGAAAGCATGTAAAGACTGTGGGTAAAACATGATGGTTTTACAACCAGTGCCATTTGAAATATTTCACTGTGTTGTTTAGAGAAACTTTGTTTTGTTGTTAAGTTTAAGTTGTCTAAATTGTTTAAGTTGTCTAAATTGTGTCTTTATTTCTTGCAGTATCCATGGCCTCTGAGAGACTGACTGTACCAGTCACATGTAAAATACGGGTATTTCCAGAGATTGAAAAAACAGTGGAATATGCAAAGATGCTTGAAAAAGCCGGATGCCAGGTATAGTTGCACAGTAAGAGAGAGTAATGTTGAATTCTTATTTGTTAACCATGTAGGCCCACTGGGCACACAATCCCTTTTTAGGGGTGACCTGGGAGCAGTGGCCGGTAAAGTGGTTTCAAGGTCACACAGTAAGCAAATGAGGGCTGAAGGTATCAAACCCTGTATCACAAGAACTAAAGCTCACAACTTTTAGCCCCTGTGCCAACTGCTAGAATTCATTGGAAGAAAGTATACTGTATGAGAGATGAATAAAAAGAGATTGTGTTCATATCCAGAAAAGTGTGGGCATAGCAGAGGCAGAACAGACCGCTAGTATAGAAAAGTAACACTCCTTTAGGAAAGGATCTGTTTGAGTACCTAGAGACCAGGGGAACACAGACTGCAACCTGTGAGCTCACAGGAGGAAGGAAGGAATGCATGGAGTATTAATGTTCCATCCATCCATCGTAACCCTTTTCCCATTTTTACACAGGGTGTGTGTGTGCCACTTCAGCAGTGACAGTCATCTAGAACAAAAGTTTTCACTGCCTGGTGACTAGCCCTGCAGCAGTACTTCTTCCATACCACACACTCGCACCTGTGTCCAGTTTAGAGTGTCCATTCCACCTACTGCATATCTTTAGAATGTGGGAGGAAACCGGAACCTGTGTGAACACGGGGAGGACATGCAAACACTTTATGGAAGGCATCCCAGCTGAGAATCGAACTGGTGAATCTCTTGCTGTGAGGTGACGACACTATTTGCTGTGCCGCTTGGAGTATTAACTTGTTACATCCAAGAGACACCTCCAGATGCATCTGCAGTTAACTCCTACTGACGTCTCTAGGCATCAAATATTGCTTGCTCATATTTGCATCAATAATTTCAAAACCATGCTATGTGCAATGTTTTAAAATATTTTACCCTAAAGTTTTTATACAATGGCTAATTCAACTGCATTAATATTTGACCTCTGTCTAGTGCAGGTAAATAGATATTAATTGTTGTTTTTATGATATTAATTTATATAGATATAATTTTCATCTTTTTCTAAATATCTCAACAACCAAGTAACATAGAGAGAACCCCTTAGCCTCGTATGAAAGCTCTCAGCTAGATAAATAAAATGCTGCTGACAGCATGTGTATCACTTGAGTGGTTGCTGAGATATTGTAAGTTGTTTACAAGATATTACAAATGTAATAGTTACTCCCTGGGATTCATGAAGCTTGCGCCATGCGCCGGAGTAGCGTTGGTGATCTAGCACCAAATATGACCGTCGAGCAATTCGGGTAAGAGCTATTGCCACCTGCACTACCAGCGTACGCCAAAGCTGCGCACCTCATGGCGCTTGTATGCTAATTACCCCATGTACAGCAGTGTAGCATGCAAAGGAAGGTATATAGCGATTCATGAAGTGGTGCAGGCGTAGCGTAAGCATGCAGAAATGTAAACCAAAAAAACGGTTTACATTTTTTCAAACAAAATATCGGAGCCATGAAAGTGGACCAAACTTACCTATTACAATATAAACATATGCCAGTGGCTAAATATACAGCCAATGGCATAAAAAACCACGCACAACACATAAAAAAATAACATTTAATATCATGGCTACACTAACGCAAAGTACAACCGCAATGCATGGGTGCGCAAATGGGAACACAAGGAAAATATATTTAGATGTCATAAAACTGCAATGTAACACAAATCATGATTTTGCAATAATAGTCAATGGTATGCATGCTACACCACAACCAAGGCGCAAGGGTTGCTAAGGGTCTGTGACAGTGTTCCGCGCGGTAACTAGGAATTAGTAGTCAGTGCCATGCAAATGAGTCAAGTAATACTGAATTGCAAATGTCCCGCTGGCGTAAGGATGTACCACACGGCGCAGCAGTACAACACCGAGGAGTGGCCTGGAGGTAAACATGACATCATGAGAGGTGTGCGCTGCCGTAGCTGTAAGCACATTGGAGCATTGGTAATCAGGGTTGCCTGCTGCTAAGCAAAGCCGCAGGATAGGGGTGTGTACCTAGCCATAGCTATGCTTAGCTGAGAGCACACAAAGTGACCGAAAGTGCATGTGAACGTGGATGAAAACGCGCTCAAAAGCCAGAAACTGGGCGCATGCGGCGCGCAGCTTAAGTGAAACAGGAAGGTTATGGGAAGACAGTAAGGAAATGCTGCAGCATGGTAATTGGAGTACAAATGAGTAATTAACACCTAGAAACTCATAGTGGGCCATAGACAACAGCTAACAAGGCTGCTAGCAGCTACCTGCAGAACAGGAAAGGGGAGGTGCCGTACAGCAAAGAAAAGAGAACTGTCACAGCAGAACAAAGCAAACTTGCTGTAGATCAGCTACATAACACATTTTCCAACACAATCCTGGGTTGTGGAAGCACAAAAAAGAAAGGCGGCAGCTGGATGCATGCCTGACAATGGGAGGTGAAGCGGGTTGAAAATAGAAGTAAAAGGCAACAGATGAATCACGGCAGACAAGCGTAAGTCAACAACAAAGGCCCCACGATAGCAGTACCTGCTGTAAAACCAATAATTAGGATACCCTGCAGCTGGAATAGCACAAACACACCCAATTACACCAGCATCATCCATTGCACAATAGTATAAGGTGTGAAAGCCCCACACACACACTTGTGTATTCCCAGACACTCTGCACCATTGGTGTATACAGATGGGGGACTTTTAATATGTATATGTTAGGGGCTACCATAGCTTTGATTCACCAGCATTTGTTGGAGACTGATGGTTGTGTGGAGGATGATGCTGACAACCATCTCAGGCACCGGAGGAGGAGACGAGTGTTCAGACCCAGGGTAACCTACCAGGGGCCACATGATCTGGAGATAGTAGAGCGTTATAGGGTGGACAGGGACATCATACAGTAACTTGTTGAGCTGTGCTGGCCATGCCTCAAAGCCAGAAGTAACAGAGGGAAACCCATCCTAGTGGACAAGAATGTATGTGTAAGCTTGAGAATACTAGCCACAGGTACCTTTCAAAGGCCAACTGGGGATATCATGGGGATCTCACAGGCATCAGCATCCAGGGTACTCCACCATTTCCTGGATGCCATGTTACCACATGCCAATGAGCAAATGCACTTCCCTTGAATGTAGGAGGTGTTCGCCAGCAATATGCGTCTCTTCCACCATGTGGCGGACTACCCGGAGATACTGGGTGCAATAGACTGCACGCACATACACATCAAGTCACCACCCGGTGAACAGGGTAGGCGCTACATAAACCGCAAGGGATTCCCCTCCATCAACTGCCAGGTCATGTGCAATGCCCACGGCATTATCATGGATGTGTGTGCCGGCACTCCTGGAAGCTATCACAACTCCCACATCTGGCATGCCTCATAGCTGTATCAGGTATTTGCCAGGGGGGACATCTCATATGGCCACCTGGTGGGAGATGCTGGCTATGCACTGGAACCCTGGATGATGACACCCATCAGAAATGCACACACAGCCATGCAAGAATGCCATAATGAGGCACACGCAGAAACCAGAATCATCATTAGAGAGCGTGTTTGGGATGCTGAAATCACGTTTCCGTTGCTTGGACTTATCTGGTGGAGCCTTGCAGTACTCTTCAAGAACATGTGCCCACATCTTCATAGTATGTGCTATGCTGCACAATATGATCCTGCGGAAACAGCTGCAGCAGGGACAGAATGGTGAAGGCCCTCATAGCCCACCACCATTGCCAAGGGACCCACAGGCACAGGGGGGCTCAGACCATGAACACCCTGTGCTAGCCCCAGTAGGCAGACGGAGGCGTGCCCAGTATGCCCATGCCTTGGCAAAGAGGGAACATATAGCACACACACTGACAGTGTAGGCAGTCATGGACTGACACCCTTCTCCACCTGCACACACAGCAAACATGGATGGCGCACACACACGACCACCTGTAAATTGTCATGTATAGGTGGTCTACTGTGTGCATCCTACATAGGTAGCCCTCAACTGTTGTACACACAACCACCATTGGCACAAGGTAAGTCAGTACCTGAACAGTATATTAAGCTATCAGCATGTGTCCATACTGTATGTACAGGTTCATAGATACATAGGTAGGTACATGGCCAACTGCCGAGGCCACTCATAAGCATAGACAAAATGTGTCTGCTGTCGCCACCCCATCGATCAACTAACTGTCCCTCTGTGGAGCAGAGCCACTTGCAGGATCCCTGGGCTGTACTACTGTTCACCACCCACTTTGCAAGGATTCCCTGGAGTGTTAGTGAGGGATTTTGTATAATGTAATCAGGGATGTGTTTCCAAATAATGGAGAGTATCCCTGACAAGAATCTTCACAGATGTGTACATGTTACACAGTATACCTTAAACACAGCTTGCATATATAGGTAGTTCTCCACAGAATAATAAACATGTGGAACACAAAACCGCTGAAATGTGCGTTAATCACCCTTGCAGTACCAGTGCCTGCTCTGAGAGTTAAGATATCACTGCCAGGATTAGAATACGCAACCATGTACACATTCATCACAATAACATACCACTAAGCTACCCGAGATGTACCAATGGCAGTCATGTATACTGACAGGATGAAACACAAAAGGTAGGAATGTGTTGAAATAGGACAAACTGGCATGTACACAATGAAAGGTGTATGTTTTAGATATATATAGATATATATATATATACACACACAATCATATATATATATATATATATATATATAAATATATCTATATATATATATCTATATATCTATCTATATATATATATATATATATATATATAGAGAGAGAGAGAGATGTAGATATATGGGGATATACATAAATATGTAGATATATAGATAGGTTAAGAACATCTACATAACCATGGAAGTGCATATAAATGGGATACCTACCACATACCGACTGCTTTACATACCGACACACGTAATCCTGAGGCTTAAGGTCCGAAAGAACACAGTACCGAAACACCAGATGCGCGAGGTATAATCTCACAATGTTAATGGACAGTTATTCAGTGATTCTGGTGTTGCGGTTTGGGTTGGTTACTGTGTTTATGTGTGTTTCTTAGGGCTGTAGTGTGTGTAAGTGTGTGTTCTGTGTGTGGTGTGTGTTGTTGGGGGACTGTAATGTGTGGTTGTGGGTTAGCTTTGTGCGTCTGTTTGCGCGACCTAGGATGTATAATATTAAAGTAGTGGGTGGTGTGTGGAGCGCAGACACCTACATGGGGTGCGTAGGGGGGCTTGGCCACCTGCTCATACTTCGTGTAGGATGGTTTGTTTGGATGTGTTGGGTAGCAGTGTGTCTGTGTGTGCATGTGTGTGTTCCATGTTTGTGTTACCTTCGCGAGTTACTGTCGATGTCAGTAATGTGGGGTATGGGAGTCTGTTCCCGGTACTGTGTGCGTCGGAACAATGTGGTTTCGGAATTCCATAGGTCTCCCTTATACAGCAGTTGAAGTGTTCACATATGTGTATAACATAGACCATAGCAATCACACATTCCGCCACTACCCACCTTTATGAACAAAGGAATATGGAGAGTGTATGCCTATACACCATTACAAATATGTGCTATGGACATGAGCCAATGATAGTGTTACCACCTGTTCCACTTTGCGAGGGACACTCCCTCTTTGGGCGGCTGTGTCCTGACCAAATATATTAAACGTGGCAAATGTCCTGGGATTGTAGGACATAATTATGTCCCATATGTACTGTAATAGTTGCATACAATAGTTATTTCTGTATCTAAAGTACCTACATGGTACAGGAAACAGGATAAACTACTAAATTGCTACAAGAATAAGCTTATAATTAGGCAAGAAAGCAAAGTTCTATCCCTTGTACTGACCGTGGGTTTGTGTCAGCCTGTAAAATCAGATGTGTGTCCCAAAAAGGACCCACTATGGACATATGAAAAGGTGGCAACCCTAGAGAGGGTCAGTCACCAACACAACTACGATGACTGCAAATACCTGTGACAGAAATACACAGCTATCATGTAGCAACACATTATTACATTCAGATATATTACCAAAGGGATTCAAGGACTAACATCACCTGCATACTATACAGGAACCACATAACAGTGCCTTAATGAGTCAGCCTGCAAATACCATTGTAGTAGTCCACAAATGGATAGGTGTTCAGTAGGGAAGGAACCCTCATGCACATAGCAATTATGTATAAAAGCAGTTCCTACACACCTGCATTTGCTATGCACACCCACCGATATCACCCCCACACCCAAACATATTACAATACAAACTGTAATAACATCACAAATCATTCACACACTGTATGACATCTGCAGAAGCCTTAACATACCTTGTCAGAGACACACTAACATGGCCCTAAGTGAAATAGCGGCTGTTATACAATGGAACAGCTGCTGATTTAATAGGGTTTGTTTGCACTAATCCCGTTTCAGAGGGTTGTGCGTACACCGGGATGGGTTAGCAATTAGTGAGTAACAGCACAGTATGCTACACTTGTACACCAAATCAATGATGTCTGGTGAGCACACTGTATACCACATAACAGTTCATGCATAGCCATACGGCCTTGAGCTGGCCAAACATCCTTGCCAGACTTAAACATCTGCAGAAGTATCAGGTACAAACAAACCCTGCATAAGTAGCATTGTTCCGAAATATAACAGCTGTACTCACATGTAGAACTAAATCGTCTAGCCATTACACACAGTCCACGGGAGTCATGAAGCTAATATATCTCTGTGTGTCTCCATATAGCTGTTGAAATATATCACAATAACACATCTAGGCCGTCACCCTCGAAAGTAAGGCAAACGGACAACCCCTAAAAGGGATACTCACTTATACACCACTGTTGCCATGGTATCGGCTAATAGAGTAGCTGCACAGCTGATGTGCATCCAATTAACTACTTTGGAACAGCAATTGGTGGACAGGATACCACATGTTACCGATATGTAACTAGAAAAGGATGTGTCATCACACATTCAAACCATCCGTATATACCAGCGGAACATTACAAATAACATTGAAACACAAACTGAAAAGGATTGAATCAGCTGTTAACGATATGTTGGGTTACTAATAAGGTATGTAGAACAGTCAATATGTCTATGTATGTAGTACTATTCTGTAATATTTAAAGTGCACGCAATCCATGTAGTGGAAACAGTTATCTTGTAGTAATGTATTGTTGAGCATAGTCACGCTTGTAGTATTTGTGTGTACTGCTGTAGGTCACAAGGCAAACACCGCATACACCACAAGGGATGCTATATAAGGGCTATGAACAGAAATACTCCTCACCAGCCAATGCCAGTGGCAAGGTTGGTCCAATAAGTATGTGCTATAACAAGGGATAGTATATGTTGATATATTGTAACTGTAGCCATATGTATAGGTGCAATACAGAGAATAACATGTGGAATGTTGGGCCACTGTGCAAGTATGTTTTGCATTGTGGGATATTGTGCCAATAACTGTGTAATGTACAGTATTGTAGGCAGATATGTATTACAAGCTACATAGCATTACTGTAATGGTAGGCAAACCTTAGTTATGTCAATCAGCATTTACAATACACAATAACAGGATACATATGTCTTTTAGTGAGTCAACAGTTTATCAGCATGATAGCAAAGTAAAATGGAAGAGCTATTTAACTATCCATGCACATAAGACATGTAATATGTGCAAAGGTAGGTACTAGGCTGTCTTACCAAGGGTATCTGTAAGCCTAGCTAGCGTGTGTTGTCTTTTGCCACCCCCATAGGTTGGTTCCCTGTGCCTGTGAACGGCAGAGCCAATAGTTCCCTGTGCCTGTGTCCAGCAGAGCCACTGCAGTTATCCCCGGGTACATGTCTGTCTCCCATCCACATGACAATATTTCCCTTGAAGAGTGCTCGTGAGGGGCCCTGCCTGATTTACATTGGAATCACGTTCCAAAACATAGGGAGTGTCCGGGTCAGGAATCTATCCGTTCAGCACGTCCTACTCATCGTTGTGGTTAGGTGTATATCCCTAGAGCATGTGGCTCTCAGAGACTTCTGTTTATTCTGTTTAGGTGGAGCATATCCTACAATACAGGGTTGGACATGGGCCTTGTATGTCAAGACCACCTGTGAGTATGCGGTATGCAACTGAGTGCAGCTGGAGTTCCGTAGGTTGGGCTGCATAGGTCATCTGTTTGAGGTTAGTAATCCTCTTGGTGTGGTACTGGTGTGGTCTTCCAAGCTGTTGCAGTTGTCTGGTAAGGTATATCCCAAATGGGGTGTTGTATCCTTTAATGGGTCTGATATGACGTGTAGAGTCACAATGGCCCCTCTGATCTGGATACGAACCCATTAAGGATTAGGGGGTCATGTAGAAGGATATTCTAACCACGTTGTCATTATGGGTATCGAAGGAGAGATTGCTTATCTACTGGTGTTTCCGGATCCCGTAATACCTTTTTGTATGTAGAGGACTAGCACCTATGTGGTTGTCTGCAAGGTAATTAGTTATATCCAAAGGGGATGACTATGCACTTTTAGGCATTCAGCTTGACGCCATGATATTAACACCAGGTATCCGTCTCAGTGTGACCCTTCCAGAGGGTGTCTGTAACAGCTGGGGAAACAATTATGTCCCCTAGTTTGCAGTCATCTGCAAACCTTTTCAGCCAAAACCCTCCTGTGCTTGTCTGTATGTCAGAGAAGTATATACCGAACATGAAGGGTCCTAGGACTGAGCCCTGGGGGACAGGAGTTGTAACTGGTATACAGTCGGACCTAGGGTATGCAACTCCTACTGTGTGTGTTCTGTCCGTGAGCCACTTTGCAAACCATAAGGGTTAATGTTCAGGTGGATGGGTATGTTGATAATACCAGAAGGAGGAATGGTGTTGAAAGCCTATGAGAGATCTAGGTAGGCTGTGTGGACCTCCTTACCCTCATCTAATGCCTTGGTAACTGTCTCTAAGAAGCCCACCAGGTTTAGGAGGCGTGGTCCGGCCTTAATGCCAAACAGGGAGGGGTCAAAGGTTGGAAGGCACCCAATGTCTCTGACAGTGATCCATGATGTGCACCATAGCCTTGCAGACCAGGCTAGTCAGGCCTATAGGGAAATAGGTCCCATGGTCCATTGTGGCGCCATCTTTGTGGAGTGGGATAACTGTTGCTGTGTGCCATTCAGGGGGCAGTATGCCCAGTGTGAGGCTATTATTGAACATGGTGTGTAGGTGAGGAGACAGTACTATCCGAAGTTCATGTAAAACGCAGCCTGGGATGTTGTCCAGTCCCATGGATGCTGTGATATTGCCTTCAGAGTGTGCAGCTTTGAGAGGGATCTGCCAGGATGTTGCCAATATCCATTGTTTCTGTAATATGCGTGCCTTTGTGCTGTAACTCAGAGCAGATCTGGTTGTTGACATTGAGGCTCTGTGGTTGTTGTTGGTATTAGTTGCATTAAAGTTTTCTTAGCTAGCTTTGGAGGATTGTATAAGGGATCTCACCTTCTTACTGAGGCTGTCCAGGGATCTCCTCCACACATGGTATTGTACTCTTGTTTGCAACAGTGTCTTCTTCCTGTAGTACAATATGTTTATGACAGGGGACCACCAAATTGGTTTAGTTAATTATGAGTATAGCATCCTGGTTCTGTTTGGGATAGCACAAGCCATGCACTCCTGTAAGTGCTTATAGAGTGCATTTGTGTAGGATTCAGCAGTTGTAACAGTATTGTCCATCTGCATCTGCCTTGTAGACATATTATACTATGGTTCGCTTAATGGGGGGTAAGTGTGGGATGGTGGATATCATCGGTGTTCAGCACATGGTCCTG